>NW_017305779.1:3711584-3725674 GCF_001594115.1 Trachymyrmex septentrionalis | reverse complement strand
ATTTGGGGGGATTATTTGTTTCAGATTGATTGTGTGAATCCGATAATTTCATCGGCTCTCAATTTATTTCTGAAATATTAATTCAATTTAATTGAATGTATATTAGATAGTAGTTCAACATCTTAACACTCGGACCGGGAAGGCGCTTTGTATTTAAAGTCTTAATATATTAATAACTTCACGTACATTTATTAAATTCTAAATTCAACAAAAAGAATGAAACAAAAGAATGAAAATTGATCCAAGATTTCCTACATGTTTGCGATACAAGGCTACAATTGTGATATAACGGAGAAAGCAAGGAGAAAGGGCGAAGAACATGCGCGACTAAAGGGAGGCCGCTCGGATGTTGCTTCCCATCAGCCAAGAGGGTGAAGGTTAGTTGCGGTATACGTTTCTCTAGTCAAGGCACGCGCAACGCGTAATTGTGAGGATGTCGGAGGGTGCGCAAAATCGGAGACGTTAGGTAGCAACAGAGGGGTAAAACGGGGGCAAAAGAGAAGAAGCAGCAGGAGGAAGCGCGCCGGAGCCGAGAGAGAAATCCGAGGTCATTCGGCGACGATAGCCGAATGGCGAACGAACAGACGAAAAGGTGATGTCGACATAGGGAAGACGCGGGCTGTGGCTCATTAAACCACCCTAGTACTCACGCGGCATACGAAATCGGCGATAAAATCATCCCCTGATCATCAGAGTGATAAAAATAATTCTTCGCCAATGCGATGTGTGCGAACAATTGAAAATTAAAATTGTTCTGGTAATAAAATCGTTAACAAAAAAAAAACCTTACTCTAATATAAAAATTTTGAAGTTTAAATTAATATTTTAAATTAAGATTTGATACATTTCCGTCCTCTTAAAATTATATTCATGTATTAGGGAGGAGAAAATGTAAACGGTGTATTATAAATTGCAAAATTTGAATTATTAAAATACATAAATATTTAAAAAATAGACTTGAGCAGGTAAATCGTAGTTTTTATTATCAATTTAGATAACGATGTTAAAAAATCAATATATAAAAAGAAAAAATTAGTTATATTTATATATAATATAATAAAAATTATACTATAATAACATTTTAGAAGGATTTTTGATACAAATATTTAAAATATGAAAATGTTTGTCAAAATTTATATTAAAATAATCATTAATTGAATTTGTTATTTTTATACTTGTCTCAGCCAATTATATATTTTATGAAAAGTGAATTATCATTTTTGCAAAGAATATCGGAGAAATATACTCCTAGACTAGAAGACAGCAGAAGGAAGAAAAACTCAAAAAGCAATACCGATTATTTAAGATTCTCGCAAAGAATGAACATAAAGTCAAACGCAATGCATCAGGATAAATTTCCACGGTTGGAACAACTGAGAAGAGATAAACGAAACTCCCGTTCATCCGTACATAGAGAACTAATAACGAAGTTTAAGAACTCCATAACTCGGCGGTAAATATTACAGTTGGCATACCGTTTGTAGTAAAGCTGAATTGTTCCGCGCTTAATCTCGCGATTGCTTACGTTCAGCGTGGAAAATGTTTATAACTAATTTCAACGCATTCCAAAGGAGAAAAGCGCGATAAGAAATAACTCGTAATTTCGTCAGGTTCGAAGAGGTATCGTGATCTCTGCAATACTCAACATTTAAATACTCTTCACGAAGCTAACACACGCGATTTTATCTCCGGTTAATTAAATGGAAGCAGCTATAATGAATAAATCTCTCGGTACAAGTACCCTACCCTGCCCCTACAAATCTGCTTGCATTTTGTCCAATTAAGTTTTCACTTGCCGAGCTTTACAATGCGTCTCGACGCTAATTTTACGCCACTCGTACGTGTCTTTCCGACTGTTTAGTCTTCAGTTGTGGAGTCACGCCCGCGTATAGTGGCGCGCAGAGGAATAAATAGTTCATTTCGCGAGCGCTGCAATTTGCCAATGTACATACGATAATAAACTAATAAGAAGGAAGAAAAATCATCGAGATACTAGGAAAGAACCGCGATTTATCCAAGGATCCGAGCGTGCACTGTAATAATAAAAAAAAAAAATGGAAAAAAATAACAGAAAAACAGGAAAAAAAAAAGAAAAGAAGCTCCAACGGCAACCTTAACTTTTCCACGATCGACGATGCTCTTACAGTCGAGCCACGGCACTGCGCAAAAAACAAACTTTCGAACAAAAGTTTTCCTTAATTCCGCCCGCGAGTTGTCGGACGTACGTGACGAGATATTCCCTCTGGCGTCTTCCTAGGACAGAAGCCACGAACCTCTTTCTAGGAAGGACGCCAATTCCCTGTGCCGTCAAGAGCTCTGTCCTCCGAGACAGATGAAAAACGAGTGTCTGAGGAGGATGGCACAGGGTTGACCCCTCGAGAAGGATAGGATACCAAAAAGGATAGGCGTATGCACGTGGAATAATTCAGATTCTCTTACCTCGTGCAATCTCGATGTTTAAGAATGTCCGAATGATCTTCCGTGTCTACTTTCCAAGGAACGCGAATGACTTTCTGGACGTATCGAGGCAGAAAATATTTCATCACGGATGTGTCTGTTAATTTAATCGTTTTTTCAAACGTCGGCAAAAGGTATACCGTTTTATTCGCATTTCGCACAGGAAGATGCATTGCATAATTCAACCATGAGAAACTGCTAACGGAGAGATATATATCTTTTATTTTCTTTTTTTCTTTCTGTCACTGTAAAAGCGTTCAATCGAGTTGAGATCGGTTTTCGAAATAAGGAAAGCTCCGGAGATGCTTCGGTGTGCGCGGAATAATCCAAGCAGCCGTGTCGCCTATGATCCCTTTCTTTTCACGAGAGTCGCGTCGCCATTTCCCCTCTCGTCAACGCGCCTCATTCTTCTCTTGACTACGCGTGGGAAAACAAACGGGACAGACAAGTTACAGCGGGGCAGCCGTATAGCAATGCGAGCGGCAAACCGGGCGAGGCGTTGAGGTATTTATATTGGCTTCTCGCGGCGTGACAGTGATCTACTGGGAATTCGACCCCCTGTCCTTCTCCGTCCCTTTGTCCCTCCTTTTTCCGTGTCTACGTTCCCTCCACTTTTCCGCCATCTCTAATTCTCTCTCGCTCGTCCCTCTATCCGTTCTCTTTTGTCTCTCTCTCTCTCTCTCTCTCTCTCTCTCTCTCTCTCTCTCTCTCTCTTCCCTCCCTCCCCCTTGTTCTCTCTTTTTCTTTCTTTCTTTCTAGCTTCCCCCTCCCCCTCCTCCCCTCTTTTTCACACTCGCGTTGTCTACCACTCCGTACCACTCATTCCCTTTGACTTTCCACTTTCTTTCGCTAGCACACCATCGCGTCAAGCATCGTCGCTGCCATTTTCACGACGTAGAATGCCGTAGGAAAACCAAGCTATACTACGGTGTCGAAGTAATAAAAGGCTACGCCGATTCTAGACAGCTATTAGGCCGTAGCGAACTGTACGGGGAAGAGGGGCAGGTTCCACCGTCCATCGGCATCGGTATGTTACAAGGACGAAAACAAAAGAGACCAACTTACGGTGCCTGATGGTCGCTATCGAACATATTGCCACATACGGATACCAGTTTGGCGTGCAGTACGTATACCGGACCACAATAACGTCAAATGGAAAACTTTTACCGTCGTGTTAGGATAGTAGAAGCAGCAGGTATCATGCTAGTGGAAATTATTGGAGTCGCGATAATATTGCGAGTGCAATGTAAGAATGTCTCTCAAGGATAATCAAGAATAACTCTTGCGAGTTAAGAAAGAAAAAATAATTTTTATTAATAAATAAAATTATTTCTATCAACACATGTCGAACGGAAATATTAATCACAACGCATAAAATATATAAGAGATACATAAATAAACATATGCATGCTTAATAAAACTATGAATTTACATAGCATAATAATCTACAATTATATCTTTATCGTAGTATTATCAGATAACGATATAAAATATATAATTATATTTATTGTATTTTTCTGTCTAATGGAGAATTCAATATGGATTTATTTCATTTTGCACAACTCGCCGTGAAAATGAATTTATAAGGATGGATGCTAAATCGTGGCATTCAGCGCGTAAAAGAGAGGATGGTGTAACCGGATGAGCCTACGCTGCCACCAAAATAGCTAACCATAAAAATGTCCGATGGAAATGCAATTAAAAAATTACTGGCTCGTATATATCCACTCGGCGTTGACCTGTCGGACATTGCTTGTTTTTTTGCTCACAACAAATCGATTGGTATTAACAGCGACATGCTTGCGTACAGTCACACACATAGGCATGCAATTTTCCAACATTGCCTTGATATTTTATTTGGTAGACATTATATGGAAATGATAAGCGATATTTGCAAATTTTTTAGGAGGTTTTAATAATATTTTTGCACAAATCGATTTATCTATTTTGAGATTATAGATGAGATAAAAAATTATATGAATTCATGAAAAACGTTAAAATTGACGTTAATTAAATCCATGATAATCGAAGATAATAAAACAATTAAATGAAATTTTATAAAATTTAATTCTTTTAATCTTTTAAATAACTGAAAATTAAAATTATAACTATTCAATGAATTTTATTAACGTGATTTCTGTACGATTAGAGATAGAATTTTTATCAGAACGATGCGCGATGTTTTTCTTTTTTGGAGAAGGAAAGTTGGAACCGCCATCGAAACTACTACTAAAAAAAAAAAAAGAATAGAAGTCAAAGGAGCGGAAAAGGACGCACAGCGAAGAGATAGAACCGAGAAATGGGGATACAGAAGGAAGAGGGCAACGGTATTCGAATGGAGAGAATTCGGGCATCGCTATAGAGAACGTGGGCTGTTCGAGTTGCAGGGATGTCGCGTACAACTTTACCAATATCCAGCACAACAGTATGAGAGAAAGAGAGGGGGGGGGAGAGAGAGAGAGAGAGAGAGAGAGAGGAGGGCGAGTGTGCTAGATGATACGTGTGTATACTACATGCCGAAGATCTCGTTTGGTTGGTGTCCGAATGGACGATGAATTTACACGAACGGCGAGATATCTGGGAAACCTGAATACCTAGCCGAGTATGTCGCTCCCCGTGTCCAGACATCGATCGGGGATGTATGAGGATTAATACATCGCGATCGCTGCCGGAGGATAGTGGACGATTTATCGAGAACTGCGAATAACTTTATCTATACAGACAGGACGAGCCGGCGCGATGATTTCCAAGCGAATTGCACGATGCTTACTAGCATTGATTAAAATAAGGACGTGTCGAAGCACGAATATGTGTACACTTGTAAAATTGTGAATTTTGGAGTTATGTAAACTTCCTGAACTTCCCATATTAAATTAAATTCAATTGGATTCGAACTGAACTCTCGAGCGTTCTTATTCGAAAATTCTTTCGCATCTTGCAGCTAATAATATACGTTCAGGATGATGAACAACTCGGACCACGGCTGTAAATCAAAATATTTGTCGATGTTGTTTTCACGACCGAGTGAAGCAGGCGTGTTCCAAAGTTGCATCTACCGTTGTTGTTATGAAAGAGCGAGAGAAAGAGAAAGACACACGAAAACAGCTACAGGAAGAACGAAAGTTACAGGATAACTGTTGCGAGACGCGAAAGAGGCGCAGTCGAGCAGACATTTCCTTCCATCGGGGGTGATTTGAGCTACAGGATGTCGCGCACAACTTTTCCAATATCCATCAGGAAGGTACACAAAAATGCATATAGACTGACACGTGAGAATTTACACGTACAACATATGAAATAATCATGCGATTTCTTTTTAACGAGAAGTTGCCATATGTCACTCTTGATAACTTCTAAGTTTCTTTTATTGATTCCGTAAATCACGATCTCATACGGTTTATGCTCGAACACGAGATATAAGCGTTTTAAACGAGAAAGGGAGAGGCGATTCCTGTATTTTGCACGAATACATTCTTACTTTGTGTCAGTACTTCACTAAGAAAACACACATTTACATACTTTGCAAGTTTTCATACAGATTCTGATTTATTCAGAAACAAAATAGTACTTTTAATTCATGATGAAGTTCTTTTCCTCTCTTTCTCGTCTCTATATATTTTATATATTTTGGATTATATACAAAAAAGCTCTTTAATTTTTTTTAAATAATTATCTCGTTCCTTAATATTATCGTACGTATTCTATACAACATTTACGTAAATATGTTGATAGGCACTGAAATGAAATTAAAGTAACACTATGCTCATTTAATTTTTGAATAGAGTATCATTCGTTTTCTTCTCAAAGCTTGACCCATTTCACGTGATATCGTGATCTCACACCCTTCATCTTATTATCCTATACCCATGCATTTCATACGTGACCAGCACATCCAAATAGCATACAAAGAAACCATTAAATGGCGGATAAACAGCACTCGTTCTCGTGTCTAATGGCTCTCATACGTCTCGGTCATATTCGTTCCGCGATCCACATGCGGGATACGATATATATTTACGCCCGCGGTTGTGAAACGCGATATGAATATTTACAAGGATGGTTGGTAATGATTATACGACGAATACATGAATCTTTCTGCAGATTTGGTAGTCCCAAAAAAATGTATCGGATATAGTTTCTTCTTAACATTTATACGTAGAATGTATTTTATACTTCAACATTATACATTTGTTTTTGACATCATTATTGATATTTCTGGAATGAATAAGAATCGATTTTGGATTATTCTTAAATTAGAAACGTACTAAATTAATGATTAATATTTCATTGAGAAATTAATGTCAATGAATTGATTCTTGCGATATTTCAGGGATGCTCTTTTAATATTTTAAAATCATTTTATATTAGTTAATTCCACAAAATCAAGATCTAAAACTATCTGTCATGTTTTATATTTCATTGAACTCTACCATCTCTTAATTTCGACTAATTAATATGATAATTTTAACTAATTAATGTGATACATATTAAACTACAAATATAACAAATTATATATATATGTATGTCATTAACGCGTACAATAGCAGTTAATTACAGCGTAAGACAGATCGTAGCGAATAAACTAATCAAAATTATATGCCTTTTATTGCACACACGTAACCTATAATAAACGATATGAATAGCATACGAATTTGGTTGGATATAACAGGGCAATAGGAGTCAAGCACGGTAATTCTTGTGCAAACCAATGCAGTTAACAAAACAACTTTATTAATAATTAATCCGCTTACATGTTTCGACTCACTTTTGAGCCATCCTCAGAGACAATGTTGTAAATACCAAAAATTTTTTTACAAACTAATTCATTTCAATGAGCCACCTCCACCTATTAACGAAAACTATAATATAAAAACGAAGTCTAATAACAATCTAAAGTGTATTGAAATAATTAAAAGGTAAATTGGTTGAAAGCAAAAACGATTTATTATAAAATGATAGAAGATAGCTCACTAAAACAAAAATTCACCATATCGCAAACATTTAAATTCTATCGATTTAGTTAAACACCAGTCTTTGACCATTCAGCGAATCAGTGTCAATTATGTTGACATTAATAAATAACTTTTAATACACTTAAAACTTACACTTAGTCGCAAAGAAAAGGAAAAAAAAAAACTCTGACATTAATTATAGTCTAGACGGACCTTAAAACCAAAACTGAATCTTTAATAATTTAATCTTAATGTGAACAAAGAATGTACACTGATCAATCAGTGCGATATGGTGAATTTTTATTTTAATGAGCTACCTTCTATCATTTTACAATAAATCGTTTTTGCTTTCAACAAATCTACCTTTTAATAATTTCAATACATTTTAGATTGTTATTAGAGTTCGTTTTTATATTACCGTTTATAGTCACCGTTTAATAGATGGAGATGGTTCACTGAAATGAATTAGTTTGTAAAAAAAATTTTTGTAATTACAACATCATATTGTCTCTGAGGATGGTTCAAAAGTGATTCGAAACATGTAAGCGGATTAATTATTAATAAAGTTATTTTATTAATCGTATTGATTTGCACAAGAATTACCGTGCTTGACTCCTATTGCCCTGTTATATCTAACCATTTTGTATCATTAAGGAGTCTTTAGGAATTAATTTATATTTAGCATACGAATTTGTTTTTCATCATTAATAATTCCATGATTTCATTTAAGTAATATTAAAATCTACCATTGAAGAAACTCCAATTTCTTGAACATAAAAGAATGAAAAGTGTTTGTAAAAAATAGAGCAGTTTCTGAAAACAGTATGCTCGAATATCTCATGAACCTTCATAATTTTCATTTCGCGTTCCTACGTTCTAAAATATTTGATCAGTTTCTCATGCGAACGCTGACGGGAACAAAGAGTACGAAACATATCTGGAATTAAAACCTTCCGATCTTTCGGTGTAAAAAGTATCTCGAAAAAAAAAAAACGTTGATATTTTATTTGAAATAGATTCGATAAAAGTTAGCGTGACATTGATATCTACCTTGACAACCGATTTTTTTCGAATTTTTAAGGATATCTAAAGTTATGCAGAGAATCGAGCAAAAAATATTAAACGATAAGTTGGACAGTGTGATGCTCTTATATCGTTTATTATGTAAAATGTGCGGAATATGTGCGGGTCCTTATCCAACGAATAAAGTGAACGAATCCAGAGGTTAAATATTGATTTTCTGCCCGAGTATGTTCAGTCTCGTTTGCCGCACAAAATCCGTAAATTATCGTGGACTCGATAATTATTTCTCGATGAAATAAACCGGAAGTCGCGATTAGCTGATTGGAAAAATACTAACGTATTGACGCACGAGATGGCTGATTATATTTCTATTCCGTCACAATTTTTTATAAATGACAACGAGCTTCCGGTACAAATATATGCATGTTGCGTATTGACTTACGTCTGTACTGGATATTGGCAAAATTGTATACAACACTCCCTGTAGATCCGGGCGATGCTTTCAATAGGACTAAAATCAGAACGTATTCAGCAAGTTCGTGACCTACATTTGAATTATCAAATGACTTCTTTTCTTTGTGGCTTTTTCTTACACTTCTCAATTCATAAAACGCGAAAGCTGTCTACGCGAGCGATTCAGTATTGTGTCTGTTAAGTTGGTAACATAATTTTCTTAAGTACATGTAAGAAGACTTTGTGACACGGAACCCTACAAACCATAAATCCTATTACAAGATTCTGAAACTTTTTTATTAAATTCTTTATGTTCGAAATATAGGCGTCGATATTATGATACTGACGGCTAATCATAATTTTGCATTTATTTGAACTGAAATAATGGTAAATTGTAATTAGAGCCCGGATGAGGGTTGCAAAGCGACGTGCCGTTCATGCTGAGCATCACTGAACGTTGAGAGGTAGTGATGAGGAGTAAAACAATCGTAGTACAGAGTGGGGAAATGCTTTGGGCATTAACCGCTGCTGCGTATAGTCTTACTCGTTTAGCGTTCAGTGACGCTCAGCATAAATGACAAAGCGTTACAGCCCTCATCCGGGCTTTAATTATAATATGAATGTCTCAAAAAGACAGGATATTCTCTATTAACAATATATTCTTTATTTGCTATTTAAAACTATCTTTTTCTTAAAATATTAAAAAAAAATCATTTATCGCGACTCGTCGATTTTTAGCATAAATTATACGAGCATAAATTAAGTTTAAATTATTCTATTGTAAGCAAATAACATCTGATATTATAAGAAATCGTGCTTACAATCCGAAAATGATTAATATCTCGACATTTTTACTGAAAAAATATTAATTAAAAAGATTTGGCATAAAAAACATTTTGTAAAAATATATTGTGCATATATACATAAAAATTGCATTATTATTCATTGAATATATTTACTTTATCATTTTTTTCGTGTAAGTCAAGATTAATATCTCTGTGATGTAAATAGTATCTATTTTATTGAATAATTGTATTATCTTATATATTTCATTTTTACTAAGATCACAAATTATGTAAGAAATCTATTTTATCTAAAATTGCTGGATATTTTAAATCGCCTCTGTCTTCTCTCTCTCTTTCTCTCTCTCTCTCTCTCTCTCTCTCTCTCTCTCTCTCTCTCTCTCTCTCTCTCTCTGTACAACTCAAATGCTTTACGCTCGTTTGTGTTACACATTTGCTGCGATCGTAAATCAGAAATCAGCTCCAACAATGAGATTCTCTCGCATCGATACAGAAGGAAAACACGATACGCGTCTTTTTATCCTACTCTCGCTGAGATTCGATAAATTTTCTTCGCTGTACAGACAGAAACCGCTTGCACAATTTCTGTCCAATCAAGGGCTATACGGAACAGAAGGAACCAAAGAGAAGAAAAGCGGAATAGAATGGAGCAACAGACGAAAACAAAAGCATTATCGATTAAAAAATCACGCAAGCGCCTAGAAAATTCTGCTTTATTTTATTTTAAAATAAGAGAAAAATTAGTTAAAGTAGTAGGGAGATATAATTTATAGAATAAGCTGAAATATTCCGAAAATATACACGAATATCTTCGAAAGACGGATATAAAATATATATGAAACCTGAAAAATTATTTATTTAGAATTGATACTAGTTCTGTCACTATAATTTATTGCATCCGCTCCACTTTGATCTATTCTTTTGTTGTTCCACTTTCATCTTTTATAACTTTTGATTATTTTCGGATATTTATTTATATGATGGCTACACGGAAAAAACCGGATTTATTGTAGTATCTAAAAATTGAGCTTAAAATACAGATCTGAAAATAATTTTGTTGTACTATCAAAATAATTGTGTGGAACGATCGAACTGGTTGCTAAAATGTCAAAACTTTTTATAGCATTGCTCGCTTATGCTTGAATTTCCTAAATAATTATTTTCTTTTCAGATCTGTATCTAGCTAAATTTTTAGATATATAATATTTCAGCAAAATCATTTTTTCCATAAACAAAAACATAATTGCAAAAGTCGTCTGCATCATCCATACGCGTCTGTTGTAATACATTACTGATTTCCCTTTCTATTACATCGTAAAAATCTTAAAAGAAATACAAGAGTGTGTTTAGAAAATATGTTTTTGAAATGAAAATTGCAATATTTCCTCTATGAATTCGCTGTGCTCCAAAAAAATCTATTATTCCATGTAAAATGTAAGTTCCATGTGTAATGTAGTATCCACGTAATATTAATGATACTCTAACTTGATGCGCCCATCGTTTCATCCTTCCATTTCTGTATTTTCACATCGAACGTATCGGGCGAAACACATTGCACGCCTACTCGAGCCTGCTCTATCTCGATCGAGAATCAACAGACCAATCTGGATCGCCCTATCTATACTTCTCTTTTTGTTGAGTAACCGTCTCCTCAAAATCACTGCGCCCACGACACGTGGCGTATCAACACCACGGAGTAACAATCAGAAACTCTGATTGATTTCGCAGTCGTCCGAATTCATTGTCTTTGTATGTTCAATTCTGTCGCACCGACGTTTTTTTTCTCCTTCCGATATTCTCATCGTTTTTCCGAATATGCATGATTCGTATTTCATCCATGAAACTAAAAAAAATTTGATAAACGTCATGCGAGAAACGTACCTTGCCAACAAAAGGATATTTATTAGTTCGAATTATTGAAAAAGATAAGATAAAGCGAATAAAATAATATTATAAATAGTATTTATAATATGATTTTATTAATTTATCACACCATTAATTTAATATGAAAAATAATTGGGCGAATGTACTTTTCTTAAAGGATGTACTCTTTAAATTTCTTGGAGTGAAATCTCACTCTAATTGTAAGAGAGCGAAGTACAGCCATTTTTGGAGAAGAATGAAAATATTTCGCTCTTTTTCAAGAAATGAAATATTTCCACTCTCTTAGAGTGAGATTTCACTCCAAGAAATTCAGAGAGTATCCAACGATAGAGATGATATGATAGTATTATTCTGAATTTATTGGCATAATGTCTCACACAAATATAAACTATTGCCCGGCGGCATTGTCGAGTAACGAGTCGAACCGAAGTTTATCGACGTTCTCTTACCTAATCCCACATTTCCACTGCCTTATCGTTGGCGAACTTCTTCGAGGCGCCGGGGTGTATTCGCCAGATATAACTCAGTAGTGGAACAGTGTTAGAAGATAAAGAAGCGATATTTTATTTGGACGCGCAGTGCGAATTTCTCTCGATTTTCTCGAACAACGCGGAGGTCGTCGAAAGCCGATTTTTTTCCCCAGTCGTGCCCAGCAGGTAAAGTAATTTTACAGGCAAATACGCCGTTTTGCGGATTTTACGTTAAAAAAGAAGTAGAAATAAAAAAAATATACTAGTGCGATGGCAGCTACATGACACCGTGGCGCACACATATTGACGTATGCGGTGCAGTTTGTGAGTGAACGGTATGAAGTGGACCGGGGAGGAGAAAACGAAAGAGAGAGGAACAGAGAGAGAGAGAGAGAGAGGGGGGAGGGGAGGGAGAGAGAGAGAAATTTCTCGAAAAATAAAAGCATTGGGACATCATTTTTTTTATTGGTACGGCGGCGAATCGTTATCACGCCATTTGCTGCAGCCTGACAATAATCCATCCGATCGAATCAATGATTGTAGGCCATTTTCGCGGGGACGTTCTATTTCCAGCGCATATGATTGTACTTTCGGACAGCCAGACTCGATTCGTACGTAAAACGGATCCTGCATGCATGACGTCACCACCCGCGGACATCTTGCTGCGCATTTTAATATGATATATTTGCGCCTTTGAATGCCATTATTTTCTTACCACTCGCAGCATCATACGTATTCATGATGCTCTCGTAGGACGTGAGAAATATATATATACATACTATATACCGGAAATCTTTTTGCCCGTCTTATTCAGATTAGGACGCAACTTTGTTACATAAAATTGTAATGTTACAAAAACTGGACACTTTTATCGAGGATATTACACATATGAAATTTACACATATTGTTATTGCCAGAAAATGTGTAACTATTATATAGTGACTATTAATAAATATATGCATGCTTTTCTATCTATAAAAATCAGGAAAGCAGATACCTTGTGATAAATCGTGATGTAATTTTAAACTTTCTATAGAGTGATATATATATCTCTCTAATTCCTAACTTTTAAGAATGGACGCAATCATCTCTTAAAGAACACTTTAACTTTACGAAGTACACGTGTGCAGGAGGTTTAACGATCCAATTAGTAAGCATTGGTAGAATTTCTCGTCGAATAAACGAGCTTTGGATTACGCCTGCGAGTTAGCCGGACGCACAAAAATATCGATCTGCCTTTTAACAGGGCGGTATAGAAAAAAAAAAACGAGCAGGAAATCTTTGGAATGCAGGAAGCGACAATGAGCGCGCCGTGCGAATGCCGATCGTATGTAAAAAAAACACACCATGCAGCGCGTGGTTTTCGATCGGCGGGACGTTGCAGCGCGCCATTCTTCGCGTCCTTTTCACCCTCTCCAACCCCCTTCTTTTTTTCGCCACCACACCGTATCGTGTCGTGCCACGCCGGAAACTCCCGCGGTCGGCGGCGGCGAAACATTTTTTCCATGGACATGGGTGCGCGCCGACATGTGGAATGAGACACGGTTCACCGGTTGAAAGCTTTTTAATGACCGACAAAATGACAGATCGCACTTTGACGGGGGATCACGGACGCAGAAAGGAGGGATCAATTGTATGTATTTTGGATTTCGTTCCTTTCCATGTTAATTATTAACTGGCTTTTGACTACGAGTTGTTTGTTTATTATATCCAAATCGTCACTCAAGCCTTTTACATCGGAAAGCTTTTTATCGATTTATGAAGGATATTGAATTAAATTGTTAATTAGAACAGTTGTAAAATAGGTCACTTCTCGATTTAATATATTTAGTTCAAATATTAGGTTAAGTAAAAAGTCATCGCGTTTTTTTAAAAGACATCTATCAGTAAAAACCGCAATTACTTTCTTACCAACAATATAAATATATCTTGATAAAGTTTCAGCTTTAAAAATCTCTTTTTTAAATTATACGATACGACAATTTTTAATGGAGTTATGAGCAATTAAAGTCAAAATAATTCTTTTATTTAATCCGCGATAACTCAGT
>NW_017305779.1:3702918-3711157 GCF_001594115.1 Trachymyrmex septentrionalis | reverse complement strand
AGAGAGAGAGAGAGAGAGAGAGAGAGAGAGAGAGAGAGAGGGAAGACCCTTATTATGAGATATCCCGAGTCTATTTTGTGTAAATGCTAGAAGTTTATGGGCAAAATTTAAAAAAATAATAAGTCATTTTGAAGGGAATTTAATAAGCTTTAAGATAATGTTATGTAAAATTCAATTCAAATTCTGTTTTTTTTTTAATTAAAGAAATGCAAAAAGTGAGCAAATTGCAAAATCAAAAAATTGTGCTCCTAATATGAGATGCTCAGAGAAATCGATAATAAAACGCAAACTGCAATCAGTATTGCAATTAAAAAACTTTATCTAAGGTTTCTAAAATACAAACAAACACAACCAGTGTGCGCGCAAAATAAGCGTGCGTTGTACTCAGGACTTGTTTTCAGGTAGTTGGAACTAAGCATCGCAGAAACAGACAGTCGATGTTCATTCGGTTGTCCTCTTTTTATTATTGTAACTATAAATAACTAATTATAAATAACATTCATACTTCAGCAACGATTTTCACTATGACACAAGAGCATAGGTTAGTTCATATTAGAAATATCCTAGGTATCTCACATTACGATCCATGTCTTTTTATGATCAGCAAATCTAACTTCTGTAATTAAGCAATTCAACATATCCCGTATTTTTTTAGTACGATCATACTCTGTCATTATATGAAGAATTTTTTGTATTTACTTATTAAATAATAAACAAGATTTAAAGGCTTTATCTCAATAAAACTTGAAGACATTCAAATTCTAAAATCTTTTTTTACAATGATTACGGGCATGATCTAATAATGAATTTTCCACTAAATAATTTTTAATCCAAGAGCAATAAATTCATAGTAGAACTTCATAGTAGAATATATAGCATTTATTAATTTAGTTAAAGTTTAGCAGAAACGCCGCTATCCCATATTAGACGCCTATTTCATAATACGGGGCTTTCCTTTATGTATTAAAAAAGAGGAAAGATTAAAGACCATTATTTAGCCAAGAGCTCCTGGTATTTCAAAGAAAGAAAATGCACGAATGACTCAATCATGTACACAGAAATAAAGTTGGCAAAATATCGTCGTACTATTTTAGCAGTTATTTATCTACAAAATTAGAACCTTTCCTTATAATTTCGAATTTACAATTCGTCCGCGCCAGAATTGATGCTAAAGAATAAAAGAGTAGTTAGAAAAGAATAATCTTTTTTAATATTTTCTTAAAATAAAAACGTATTGATATTGATTTCTTCTTTTTATCGCTTTTATTGTAAATTATATAATCAAAATAATTTTATTTTATACGAAATATAATTAAAATTTCATTTCTTTAAATGGACTTGTGACAAAATACTCTCTCTATCTATTAAGGCTATAATGGCATATAAAATTATATCTGAATGTTTATAGGAAAAGTATAGTATTCTGTACACTGTTTCTTCCCTCTTTTTCTCTCTTTTTCTTTTTCAAGATATAAAAAATTTATAAAGATAAATTCACGATGAGAAGACACGCGATTGTCAAAATAATCGGTTTCGTACCCTGGCGCGTAATTACGATTGCAAACGTAATACGAGATTCGACGGTGCTCTAAGAAAAGTTCTTAATTGAATGCTTCATTCCTAATTAAGGGTAAGGTTTAAATACATGGGAGATCGCGTCGCGTTTTTCGCAATTGCGAAAAACGAAGCTGACTTTCGCTCGCATGCGAGAGAGCACACCGCACAGCATACGCACGCGTACGTGGCCAGCGAAAATGCACGATCGTTAGCGACCGAAGGGGATGAAATGACTTGCCCCAAGGCTAACGCAATCAGCATTCCCGGTTTAATGAGCCCCGTATCCACCCCCGCCTCTCTTTATCACTTTCTATCCTTCTACGCGCAAATGTTTCCACTGCCATCTGGATATCCCTTCTGCGTTACTCTTAGGGATTGCACACTGTCCCCGCTCCAGAGGAGACAGTGCAGGCTCGCAATCGTAGCTGGGGTAATTACTACCTTTTCAAAATAGACACTCCCGCCAAGCAAGCAGCTGAGCGAAGTGAGTTTAGAAATATAGCAGTTAAAGAATCAGTACGAGAAATGCGAGGAAAGGAGGAATGAGAATAATAAAAGAGAAAAAAAAATCAGGACGAAGGAAATGAGAAGCGAAGTTAGAGAAAGGAGATGAAAGTGAAAAAGAAAGGGAGAGAGAAAAAGAGAGATTATGGGTAAAAAAGAGAAGGACAGAGCAGAACGTGTGACATAAAAATGAGAAATATAAAGAAGTGCAGCGCAATGAGATATTATATATTGAAATATAATTTTTAAAAGAAGAAGAAAAAAAAACATATTAAAGCTTAACAGAAGTGTAAGGATAAGAAAGGAAAACGAAATCAGAAGGAACGAAAAAATAACTTCTGCGCGCGAAGAATGTGAAAGAGTTTATATAAGAAAGAATCTCGCGAACGAAAAGCGAAAGAAAAGCGAACAAAGAAATACAAGGGAGAAAAAATAAAAATGAAGAGGAAGAAAGAGAGAGAGAGGCGGAACAAAAAAGGAAAGAATATGTACACGGAAAAAGTGACTTTGCTGAAGTATTCAAAAATTTAGCTATATACAAATCTGAAAATACATAATTTTATTATCGAACTAATTATAATATATAATTCTATCGAAACAATTATATGGAACTCTCAAGTATAATGATCAGTGTTGCAAAAAGTTTTGACATTTTAGCAACCAGTTGGTGCATTATAATTATCTTGATGATCTAACAAAATTATTTTTAAATCTGTATCTATGTACCTAAATTTGTAGATAGTTAAAACAAAACCGTTCCTTCCGTGTGATACAAAATAATAGATTATAAGAGAGAGAAAGCAATTTAAAAAATTAATATAGAATAGACATCTGAGTAAGTAGAAATAAAAAAGAGAATCAAGAAAAGAGAAGAAAAAGGTTAAAGGTAAGGAATATGGAAAATTGTATGGAGAAGATCGAAAGGAACAGAAGCAGATAAAATGAAATCTGTGCATCGTTCCGCGCTAAAGTGCTGAAAAGTGTTCCGATGTGTCCGCGTTAATCGGGGCGTCAAAGCCCCCTTTCGTTCTACCTTACCATGCGGAATCTTCGACTATATAAGGTGGAGAGAAAAGGGATGAAGGGATTTAGCGCGAGTTGGAACGGAGGGTTGGAATATCAAGGATTTTCGCAGAATCTGGCCCACTCTGAGCTTAATCGTTTAACGCTGTCACCTTGTCAAGTAATATGATCGAGAAGCGAATCGATGTGACATGTTTTTGATTAACAGGCGAAAGGTGTATGATTGTATCGATTGCATGTTAATCTTTCATTTCTGAATCGTATCTTGACGGCCAACGCCATTAACGGACATAATATATTTTATTAAAACTGTGGTTATTGTTAAATTGTCGAACCGTAAACTGATAAGATAATCGTACGTTGTATTATAGTGTAGCAAACTTAATGCGGATAACATTGTGTTATTATCCGATTTTATACGGATTTGTTAAAGTTTATGTCTTTTGTTTATACAGCGATAAAAACCGCGCATGGAATTACTCACGATATACCGATTTTCGCGTAATGTTTATTAATAAGTCCAAGTGTGTAGAAAAATATGCGCATATTCTCGATATATTTCTGAATACGCGGTATTGAATTGAATGGATATCGCTTCAACGTGACAATCCATAATTCGGTTTGATATATGCTCTTTGCCTCTGAAAGACTAAAATAAAATAAAATTGTACAAAAATACACAAACGATTTAAGAAGATTTAAGAATTCGTACGGAGATAGAAGTATAAATGTCGGATTTACGAAAGAAACTACACCGAAAAACGGAGTTTATCTAGGAAAGCTGGTATTTTCATGCAACCTTCTCCGTAATGCATTTTCACTCCCTTCTGCGTATTGAGGTAAACAATACAATTATCCGGCTCATTTAATCTCCAATAATGTAAATGCCCCGTAATTTAACTCTCTCCCGCGCGAAATGTAACATCGGGGCATGGGAGTATTTCTAGCATCGTCGATGGCTGTTAATAACAATGCTGCAATTGTATCCTAAAGATACGCCAAACAAGCAAGCAAATAATTACGATATTATATTCACGTCAATACTTTATCCATTTTGATACACGGAAACTGCCTCGCCGCAAATTCTTCGATCGGATCGGCGGAAGTTACCGCCATCGCCACCGCCACCCCTCTGCCTTTACCTCGATCTATCCACCTTATGACCCTGCTACTTTCCTTCTTGGGGCCCGTAAATCGATTACTCGTCGCCGTGTCGAGTACGGCGTTCGTAAATTAGCACCAAGGCGAACGAGCGTGAGCGAAGTGGTTCGACAAGGTGGTACAAAGTCGAGGGTCGCCTTCTTTACGAGGGTTCAGCCTCCAGTGGGGGTGGTTAAGCGGCAGGCTTTAGTGGCACTTACCATCGCAAACATTATTTTATCATTTTAATGGCAACCTAAGAGAGAGAGAGAGGAGGTCGTAGAGAGGGAGAGAGAATGAGAAAAGAAAGAGAGGAAAAGGGAGAGTTTGATAGAGGCAGGTAAAGTACAGGTGGATAGAAACGAAAAGTCGATTCTGAAGCAGGAAAGAAGCATAACTCGACTTTGTGGTCTGAGGTTTCTTTTCCATCTTCTCTCTGTTTCTTCTTCTTCCTCCTTCTCCTCCTCCTCCTCCTCCTCCTCCTCTTCTTCTTCTTCTTTCCCTTTTCCTTCTCATTCTCTTTCCCACTTTCGATCTCATCCCGCTTCCTACAATTGACCCTCGCGTCTTCCTCCCGCATCCTTCCTGTCTTATATAAGATTACGCTTGTTACGACAGTCTCGACGCTCGACAAGGCGGCCTCATCCGTCCGCTTGGCGTGTTGACTTCGTTAGGGAGGACGAACCGCTTTAATTCACTACCCTCTCGATGTTCCCCTCGAGCTGCCTATAAACCAACGTACTACAAACCAACCCTCTTCGACACAATGATTCCACAACTGCCGATTCTCTTTCTCATTCTCATTTTCTTTTTTCTCTTCTTTTCTTTTTCATCTTTACTTATTTACGTATCGAGCAATTTCTTGCTTTTTTCCCTTCCGCACTGCAGTCATCATATTTTTTCGCATTTTAATCTGATATATAAGATGCATATAAGATGTGACATATTGTTAAAAAATATATCTGCAAAGAATATTTAAAAATTAGTTTTATATATATGAGAGAAAAAAATTAAGAATGTAGCTTTTAAAATAAAATATATGCATATACTCGTTAGAAAATGATTTCTTATTCCATCTTAAAAAATATGTATTTCCAAAAGTATTTTCTTACATAAAACGAATCTTAAAATATCCCACGCAAATATATTTCCGAACAATATCACATTTTTATGTTAAATCTCGTTTATCATAAATCTGCACAGTCCTGCTGTTATCATGCCTTCCATCATTTTGGACGTGACGCGATCTATAGCTGCCAAGATGCTTGTCTTTCATCCAATCTTAAAATGCTTTCAGTCTCTTAAATTTTCTAGACCAAATAAGCCACAATCCTGTAATGTCTCTTTTATTATATTGAAGGGACCTCTTTTTCCGATCTTCTTTTATCTCGCTGCAGTTTTGGCCACGTCTCTTCGTATCTCCAACAGCTTCTTTCTTCTTCTCTTTCTCGTTTTTCTTCTTTCTCTTCCTCTTCTTCTCTTGCTTCACTCTAAAGCCCTTTTGGTTGTGTTTCTTTCAGCCCGTGCCTATCATCAAGCACATAATCTTCTTTTTGCCTTCATCTTTAATCCTTTCTCTTGTAGATCATAATAAAATTCACTATACAGAGCAAATTTCAAAGTAAATACTTTGCAAAAATAGTAGCTGATAGCACGATCCTATCATTTTTTTTCTTGCCATCACTTGTTCAGAGTATATACAGCTTTAACATATAAATTTAAAGCAATCGACTGAAAATGTTTCATCCTTTATCAAATATTATCCATTTAACCTCTGCATTTCCTTATTATTGTTCAACAAAAATGTTATTTTTTTATTTATGTTGCATTAAAATGGAACGCAACTTTGACAATACATATTTTTTAAGAATAAGAATAGAAAGTTATTTTCTGGAGAATATGCATGTATTTTATTTTAAAAACATTCTTATTTTTTTTTCTCTCATATAATAAAACTGGTTTTAAAATATTCTTTGCAGATATATAGGCATGTTTAATCTGTTTTATTCTGTTATACTGTTAAATTTTTAATACGTTTTAACAATATGTATTTTCTACATTTTTTTTCTTTAATGTTCCAATTTATAAAACCCCCCTCTCCCCCTTCTTGAAACTTGACTTTTTAGCAGTAATCTTGCTACATTTATTTCTCTGTCATCTTCACGACTTTAATAATTACATGTCTAAAAAGGATTGACATATTATATATTTGATACAAAGACAAAAATGTCGAATTCGTAAGAAATTGAAAAATTGGCTCTTCGTCATTTCGCTGTCTTTTTTACAATTTTTCGAACCGGATAAAAATCAATTTCCTTTCTCACCGCCTTGGAAGAACTCACGCTCGTCCCTCTTATTTTCACTCTTTCATCTTTCCTTATCTTCTGCTTCATCAACCGTGCGATCCGTACAGTTTCATCTGTTTCTGTCCTTAACGGCTTTCGTCGTCTACTTCATCTGCTTTTTCTTCTGACTTTCTTACCGTCCATCCGAACATAAGGCCGAGGCCTCTCACCACTCCTTCGAAGATATCCATCATCCTTCAACGCAGATTTTTAATAAAACTTCTACAGCCTCGGCCACGCAGCCGCTGCTCTGCTCTCCCCGGCGCTGTGCTTCCCGTGCTGTGCTTAATATTTCATCCCATCTATAGTGATCATCTACGAAGCCCCTGATTTGCCTTCAACGCTCCTGGCTCGCTTCATCCCTCTCTCTTTCCTTGCCTATACGAACAACGAGGCGATCGATTCCACAACGGGACCATTGTGGCCGGTATTCAAGTCGTAAAATGTGTCGTCGACCCTGCTGTCAAATAAGATTGCTACTTATGAAGGATACTTAAGGAATCTAAAATTAATTGATTTTTATATAAATATACTGTCAAATGTACCAAAATATAAGAGGCATATAAATTTTTATTTAAATTTTGGGATTTATAAGAAGAAACAACCCTTTGAACATTAATAATTATTAAAAGTAGCCAGTTTCTCTTTTATGAACAGTTGTGAAAAACATATTTTAATGTTGAAATATTGCATAAAGATATTAAATAATTTTAATCTCAAATTATTGTTGCTTGAATAAATAATATAAAAAATTATTGCTGAAATATGATGGAAGATATGTATGGGGCAAAACAAAATTTTGATTTTTGTTTCTTTGTTTTGTGAGAATATATACAATGCATGTATAACGCAATCGGTCATACTATTTTTACAGACAAATAGGACGACAAGAGTTACAAACTATTTTCTCTAAAACACAATAGCGATAACATTCTTTTCTGATAGTTTAAAACATTTTCGTTGATATTCTTTATCAAACGAATAGGAGGGCATAACTCTGATATATTATCTTAAAATTATCTCTTAAAAATATTTTTAGGCATAGGAAAGTCTATTATATTTTTTCTAAATTATGTCAAATAAAAAAATTTATGCTGAAATGTGATTTTATCCCTAAAAGAGCCATTATTTGTACATTATATTTATTTCATACATAACTGCATTTTTGTAAAAGTATTACTAATCATATATTCTAATATTATACAAAAGTTATAATAAAAAATATATTATCCGTTTTAATCATCTAACAGAAATGAGTGTAATATAATAATGTGTTGAATAATAATATTTTCGCGAAAAAAAATAGATAATATATTGCTGTTGCTCGTACAGAGTTGGAGTAAGTGTAATTTTCTTCACATATCCATGACCTGTATCACGATCTCTTTCGTAATCTCGACTGCTTGATTGGATTCACAATTCAATTATCACAAGTCCTCACGAGCGAAGATCGATAGAACATGCAAACTCTATTGCTTTTGCACAAAACAAATAGGTAGGTAGATACTACTGTACCGTGAAAGAGAGCCGACAGTCCCTCGTGCAGATGAACGCAAACAGACTCGAAAGAAGCTTAAGAGAAAATTATTTCGTCGTAAGAAGAAACACAGATCTCTCCTTCGTATTTCTGATAATTTTATTACAAGATGTTATAAAAATATTGTAGTATA
>NW_017305779.1:3700008-3702818 GCF_001594115.1 Trachymyrmex septentrionalis | reverse complement strand
TATATAAAATATATACCTGTCTTAACGTTATTGTTGCTATTATTAATATTATTTTCATATAAAGAATTCTTAATTTATCGTTTAAAATAAATAGTTTTATTAATAATAAGGTTTATTAATAATTTGAAAAAAAAAAACTAGTTCACTGCAGAAAAAAAGAGTATCACGATTAAAATTTGAGTGAAAAGAGTGAATATCGATATTGCGGTTTTAATCTATCACTTACTGTGTGCGGTCTTTTAATGTGGCTTCCATTTTTACAATATTTAAAATAGTGTCAATATTGGAAGTTACGCCCGATTTGCAATTCAAATTGTATAGCACCGTTATAGATATGATAATTGTATTATTATATTCGTAATGATAATTATCGGCAGTCGTTCGAAGAACGATTACTTGTGTAACGAGATCCATAATTTTATAATTTAAGTTAACCAGTTTATGATTTCATAATTCTAAATATTAAGCTAAAGTGAAGGTACAAAAGGAAACAATTTAACTTTTATGTACAGTAAAAAGAAAAGTGTAAAAAATGTACATTTAAAGTTTAATTTTTTTATTTCTAAAAACGACTTCTTTATCTATATATTTTATTGTTTATCTCACGATTGCAACGCAGTTGAATGCAAATGAAGACGCAAGCGAAGGATCAACGGAGAACGAATCGACCGTCAGATTACACGCAACGTTACAGAGATATTTTTCGGCAGGATACCGACGACATAATGACGTCGCGGACAGGGGGATGGGAGGGCGAACAAGCGATGATGAGAGGAGTAGCGGGAACAGAGAACAATTCGGAGATTCGCGGCACTAAAATTTCACGACTACGTCGGTAGCAATTTCGACTGATCGAGGGGGTGATGCAGCCGCACCGTGTCCTTGTCTGTTTGTGTTCTTAGAGCGACCGAGGGTAGTGACAGAGAACGGAGGGGTAGGAAAAGGAGGTTTCGTGAGACCATCCGGAATCAACGGTCGGGAAAATGAGTGCCATCTCTTCCGGAACACGCACCCGGAGAATCACGCTGGTGCCGGTGAGAAATTCACGGAAACGGCTACGCCGGAAAAGGGTGACGAAATTCCATGACTGATGGTAGAGCGAAGATTTTTCGCCGTCGAGCGACATACCAATTTTTTAACGTAAATGAGAGCGCCGTTAGATCATTACTGCGGTATGCATTATCTTATCTTTTCCTTTAACCATCGTCTCGCGCCAATTTTTTATTCATCTAAATTAGGAATTTTTTCTTCTTCAAATATTTACGTCCAATAAGTTAATAATGGAGAATTCCGCGGTATAAATTTTCAAGCGTCGAGATAATAATGTTTATTTTATATTTGTATACGCGTTGACGTACGATATCTGATTAAATCCGTAACTACCATTTTGTAATTATTTTTTGGCGATTTTGTTGCATCGTATTATTCCCGGTATTTTTTCTTTTTCTCTCTTTTTCTCTTTCCCTCCCTCTCCTATTCTCGTATCTACCACCATTACTTTCGAGGGTGCAGCATTTCACGAACCTCATAAAATTCGCAGCGCATCTGGAAATTTGTCACTATATATTCGCGGTTGAACGACATTTAAATCACTATGTGGGTGTAAATTTTATACTGTCCGCCATGTAAGCTAATCGTCGGTTCGCAATGACTGTTATTGTTACGACAACGATTACATCGACACTTTTACAGCTGCGTATGCGCGATTGTGACAATCGCGCTTATCTAAGCACGAAATAAAAAGGTTGTAAAAATAGTGTATACGTCCGCTTCGAAATTACTACATAGAAAAAAAGATACTTTGAATATGGTCGTTAAATCGTTTTATTACTTTATATACAAAATTGAAATTATCATTCCTCGTAATTTCTTTTTGTGAAACGTTCTTTCTATTATGTTAACAGACTTGTAATAGTCTCAAACAACGCTGCGCGATATAGAATGAATCGAATGAATCTTTGATGAAAGTATAATGCGTTCAAAGAAGAAATTAGTTTAACCCTGCGTTCAATGTGAAATTTTCATTTTTCGTTTGCAACCTGAGTCTTCAAATTTTAGTGCAGATTTTTGTATTGTTCCGCACTATATAAAAACATATTTAAAGGCTTTAACAAGTTTTTATTTTACTATTACAAGTTGGATCGTATTTCACTTATTTTTTACAATTTTAAATTTATCTATTGTATTTGAATTTACAATTAAAAAAATCGAATAAGTTTTTAAAATCCAACATTGTCCATGCGAAATTAAATCAAATAAAGTACTATAAATTGAGTGTTAATTTTTATGAAATTAATTTATATATTTTTCAATTTTTATTTTACTACTTGTGTTATCATCGATGATAGTAATAATCTCTCCATTACGTGTACCGTTGCAAGTAATATCGACTTTTTTAATTATGGTAGTCCTGAATAAAAAATACGTAAGTACTCGTAGCATCAACAAATATCGTCTTTGACGTAGTGCATATTGGATAAAATACAGAATGCTTCGAGATAGGATCATCGTAGAATATTACATATCGCGATCGTATATATTGGACAGAAAGAGGCGTGGTGTTAAATTGAAGAATCTTTCAAAATATCTCAACGTCATTTTTCGACTCTTGGCGGATAGAAAATATTTTATCGAACAAGCGGAATGACCAGGGCGGACCGGGGAAGAATAGTACGACGAGGTTCGGATGATCGGGGCGGTCCGGAACGGCGATGAGAGAGTCGAAACGCGGGGATAAAAGGTCAGGAGATTAACGCATCGATTAGTTCGAGCACAGCGAAACACTCTTCGGCACTTTGGCACCACGTGTG
>NW_017305779.1:3698027-3699860 GCF_001594115.1 Trachymyrmex septentrionalis | reverse complement strand
GTGTGTGTGTGTGTGTGTGTGTGTGTGTGTGTGTGTGTGTGTGTACGTGTATGCTCGTCACATCCGAACGTTCTTTTTATTATACCCAGATATCCCCCAAAAGAGCCCAGATAAGGCCTCATTGAATCGCACGAGATAGATCACAATTCTCGACAGAAATTCTTTTTTACAGAGGTAATATTAATTTTCCATTATTTGTACATCTTCGGTACGTGTCGATTTCGTATTATTAATAGCTCGGCTGGAGATGAATTAGAAAGGAGCACTCTGGCACTGTAAATATCTCATTAGTTTCCGCTTTTACATGAACGGAAGGATTAATTTAAAAAAAAACGAGGCCGCTACTAGAAGATTTATGCTGTTGGAAAGGAGCCGGCCCGGGAATAAGCTATAAAGATAAAGATGCATGAGTTTTCGTATAAAAAATTAACTCGACGCGTATTTCTTTTAAAATATAAAAAAAAATAAAATATTAAGAATATATTGAAAATTACAGAATACGGCATTCTTTCTTATTTATTTTTAAAAATATTAATAAGAGAAATTTTATAGTTTTAAATTAACTGTACGAGTAAACATCTAAATAAAAAAATGTAGATTGATATTTATTTAGATAGATATTATGTGATAAATCTGCATTTGTCGGTTATTTATATTTAATAATCAATTTTTTAATATTAACGAATCGCCAAAGTGAATTATTTAGGTTCTCAATCCAACACTTGAGATTTTAAAAACCATTTTAAAGTTGGAACGTGTTAAAGAATTATTACTATAATTTGTATCGCGTACAAACGAGTACAATACTTTATCGACAGACTTCATTCTCAATATAGAGATGCAAAGAAAAATTACAGAAATAACTAGGTTAATTATTTTATTTATGTATTATGAACAAGCATATTTATATGTATAGTATTCTTAACAATCATCGATTGAAACCGTTCATGACAATAAGTTGTATTTCAGTTTGTATCAATTGAAAGAAATTGTACTAATTGGACATTCTTTATATTTGGTTTAATGAATACAATGAGCCTTTAAATTTTGCAATCACTTTCTCTTGATCTACACATGCAATTATAATGTTAAAAGTTAAATATGATAAATATAAACTGCGAAATGAAAAACGAACGAAAACGCCATGTGTAGAGTATTGTGTTTTGCAAAAATACAAATGCGTTTTTTAAAAAACGATTGAGAGCAATAATAGACAGCGTTACATTCGCTAAATGAAAAACACAGACGGAACGAATACGTAAACTAGTACCGGTACCGCGGAAGCCAGCAATTTACGTGTTAAAGCGGAAATAAGAGAGAAGAAACGCTGCAGAAGAGCGGAGGTTTCGTCTCACAGATGCAAATACTTAATTTTTCTCTTTACGCCAACTACGACTACATTTCCTTTGCGTTTTTGATCCTGGTTGAATTGCATTTGCAGTTTCCGCAATAATACTAACTTTTTATCCGCCATTTAGACATTTTTCTCCTCTAAATGTAAATACGCGAATACACCAACCGGGAATGCTTTCGCGAGCAGACACGAACCATTGTGTTATTTTATGAACTCAAGTAATGAAAGCATTCTCTAATGACAGTGAAAATTTGTGTCATCTCTCAAGATAAAGATTTAATCCGTAAAGAACAAGGCTTTTGATTAACGTAAAAGACATTAGATTTTTAACGCTGCCTTTTTTGCCCATTTTTGCTTTTACCTTTTATTTTTTTTATTGTGGCATTTATTTTTCAATTTCTTTCATCATCAATACAGCTATGTGACATATTTAAATTATAACGATAACTTGTCAATAATCCAGTAATACTGTCATCAAT
>NW_017305779.1:3693230-3697927 GCF_001594115.1 Trachymyrmex septentrionalis | reverse complement strand
TTTTTTATATATTTTATATATATATATATATATATATATATATATATATATTCTAGAAAATGACTAATTCTCTGCCGAATAAAATTTATAATTCTCAATCGTTATGATGAACTATCGACAAACGATTCAATTGAATCTTCCTGTCATAAATTTATTTTTATTATTAGCAAAAAAACATTTTCACTTACCAGAAAATAAACGAAATAATTGGAGCAACTGAGAAGCGTTAATTTCTCTGGTATTCGTGGCCAAAATAATTTCGCGGGTAATGAATGAAGACACGAGGATCTTTTTTTCCGTTTTTCTTGTGACGTTTCCTTTGCGTGGGCGCTCATCGAAACTACATAAGCTCTACTTACCCCCGCGGCAATAGTGTTGGCTTTGGTTTGAGGTTTGGTCGCGCCAAGCCGCGTGTTTGCGGTTTTGCTGTCGGCGCTCCGAAGTAGACTCCGTGCACACTGTATATCCACATATATCCACAAACCCTGCCGTGTGTCCTGACGACAGCTCTCGAGTACTGTGCAAGAGAGTGAACGGACGCGATCGATATAACGATAGATGTTCTGCGAGCAGACAGCTCGAGCTTATCGACGAATCGCGTGCCGCACCGCTCCCGTGTGATTTGTGGGGATAAAAACGCGCGGGATCGGTCGGTGTCAGATTTTTCGACGAGGAGAAAAAAGCCCACAGCGAGCGGGGTCAGCGGAGCCGATAGCCAAGCGCGGAAAAATCGATGATTATTTTACAAAAAAAAAAAAAAAAAAATAGCCTTCCCGTATGGGACACTGGAGCTTTTAAAGGTAGCGAAAGCTCGCATTTCGGCCGACGCAATTCTTCCGACTGCCAGTCTCTATATTTGAACAAAACAATAACAAGGAAATGAAAATATAAAATATAAATAGAGCATATATGTGTGCCAGTAAAAACAGCTGAATGAAAAATATATATAATGACAAATAATAAACAAGTAAAGTTTCAATTTACAAGAATATTTATTCGGTTTGTGATAATTAAATAAATGAGCAGTATTTAAAGTAGGATAAAATCAGATATTTAATAATCATTTAATAAATTAAGTAAATGAGCGATATCGGTTTCGAAACGATATTTGAAAAGAAGAACATCAAATGAAAACTAACGCCACAGAAGATGCAGATAGACGATACATCGATGGTCCCGACACGCTTAATTCCATTATCCTCGTTATCCCCAAAAGCGCGGTCAAGCATAACACAATCTAACATCTTAATAATACAACCCGGTACGAACCACCTTCCAGTTCATTACCCATTCCTGTCTAAGGGTGAAAGCGAATCGAGGATAACGAACCTCTTGGAACTTGTCGATGGTGCCTGGTTGCACGCCGAGGATCAATTGAAGAATCGTTCGGGCTAATTAATTGGAGAATAATCTGAGGAGAGCTTAATATAGACATACTCGTCTATAACATGACGATGAGACTCTTGACGAGAGAAAGCGACACGAAGGCAAAAGAAAGAAACGCGAGAGTAAGAAAATCAAAACGAATGCTATATAAAGTGAAAGCTAAATAGACAATATTAAAAGTGTATATCGGTGTAAAATAAATACTCGTCTCCAATTCAAACTTTATCGAAATAACATGAGTGGAAGTTTTTCGCAACATCTTTAAGAAAGATCAATAAAAAATGCTATATTTTTATTTTCTCGTTCGGTTATGGTATTATGTTTCTTATTTTATGTAGATAATATTTGATTGAAATAAAATCCGTAAACTTGCTAATATATTGTAAAGTATATTTTTAATACGCATACGTAAAAAAAACATGAGTATCTAGATTTTTAAAAGGACAGGAGGGAAGCAAAAAAAATATCTTTACACAAAACTTACTGTCTGAATTTCTTGGAGTGAAATCTCACTTCAAAAGAGTGAAAATATTGTCACTATTGAAAAAAAAATGAAAATATTTGCACTCTTGAATAAGAGTGACAGATTTCACTCTTTTTTTGGAGTGGGATTCATTCAAAAGGAAAGAAATCTCACTGTTTTTTTTTAAGTGAATTTCATTCCAAAAGTGTGAAATTTCACTCTATAACAAAAACAATAAAAATCTGTTACTCTTATTCAAGAATGCAAATATTTGCACTTTTTTCAATAGTGTGGTAGTATTTTAATTCTTTTGAAGTGAGATTTCACTTCAATATAAATTTAGAGAGTACACTGTTAAACCTATAGTGTCAAATTTAACTTAATTTAAGTCGCTCTTACTAATATATCGTTATTTTATACTAAAATGATAGTTAAACATGACATTATATAAGTGTCAAATTGACTGTATAGTCAAAAATCATTATTTTAATAAAATAACGATATAATTTCAATAATTCCATGCAATTCCATATAATTTCCGAATAGGAGCGGTGACGACTTACACTAAGTTCAATTTGACATTACAGATTTAATAATATTAAATAGTATAATACTTATATTAAAGTCAATCTTCGAAGATCTTCAACGAATAACACGCAAACCACGCACTGGAGTGAATCAATATTTTGTCATAAAAATGATTTTCGTAATTTAATTGTTTCCTCTTTGCTAAAATTTGGGAGTTAAGCGCTCTTCCCGTTTTCCCCTGCATACGCCCATGCATAAAGATATGTTTGGCATGTATGTATATGTAACTTTCGTCTACAGCGAATTTCCGACGATCCAGAGGACGAAAAAAATGGCCTGTATTCCTGTTAGGAATCGAAATACGTTTTCCTATCAGGCATCTCTTCCTCATACGATTTCCGTAGAAATACCTATCGGCAAAGCCAATATCCTTACGTTTCACCAGGAGACTCAGGAGCCTCGACCGGCATTGCAGAATAGTATCGGTAAATCAAGGAATTCTCCGTTTAAGAGATACGAGCTGTACGTCGGGCAAGCGACCAAAGAACAATAACACCGAGGAGAATTTTTACTTCCGGCCGGATGCATGCCACCGGCTACGGTGCTGGTGAATTTACATTTTCGTTGGCTGTGCATCGAATCATGCGTTCCTTCCTTTTTTTTTCTTCTTTTTTCTTTTTCGCGACGTTCGCGAATAACGCGCGCACGCGGTTCCGGTGATTTGCTTGTATTGAAGCGTAAAAAACCTGCAGTTGTATACGCGCATGACCAATACACGCGCGACTGGTCGACGAAATTCCAAATAAACCGTCGCTAGAATCCTGATGAGATACGTGTGGGAAAAACAGATATTCTGTACAGTTATATTATTAAGATACGCAGGCCGTGTTTCATTCATATGGGTGATAACAAGCAATGTAAGCTTTTTGCCCGATTGCTTGCGATACGAAAATGTAGAATACGAGTTAAATCAGTATTATGTTTTCATGGAAACTGACAACTGATCCAACAGCGGAATACAATCTGTGACTTGTATAAATTATGAATAAAACTGTTTTAAATATACATGTAATTAGACATCAACGAGGTCTGTTTGATCGCTGAAACGATCCCAATGTTATCATTAATTTATGAAACTATCTTCTATAAAACATGGTAAAATAAGATTCGTAATTATGTTTTAAATAAAATTCAAATTGACAATGGAATCAATTTTTTATTATGGATTTTTTTTTTGGATTCAATTTTTTATTATGTTTTAATTACGTTTTAATTATGTTTTCGTATTTATGATTTATAGAAGATAGTTTCATAAATTAATAACATTGGGATCGTTTCAGCGATCTTGTTGATGTCTAATTACATGTATATTTAAAACAGTTTTATTTATAATTTATACAAGTCACAGTTTGTATTCCGCTGTTGTATCGATTGTCAGTTCCCATGAAAACATAATACTGATTTAATTCGTAGTCTATTTATTTTATATATATATAAAATAATTGAAAATTATTATATATATATATATATATATACAAAAAACTTAAGATATTAACATAATAGAAGTATTAATAAAGATTCTTTTTTTTAATTTTTTTTAAAGAAATGCATCTCAATGTAATAGTCTCTATCAAACCGTAATTTTTTTTCAGAAGCGTTGAAAATTAATAATAGCAACTGTTAAATTAAATTTTTATATAACGTTACGGGCCAGCTTTTTCTGATGTACAGCAATGAATACTTTAAGGAACAAAAGAAAATTTCTCGGTGAAATATCATATTGTATCGATGCGCAGTAAAAAAAAGTTGGAATTTTAATATCTTGACTAAACAGTTATTTTTCTTGGCCGGTATGTCTTGAGTCGTGAGAATGAACGATTGATCTTTACGACGCCAACGAGTAAAAGGAAAGAACGAAAATCTCATTGCAGCATCGATGAGAATTAAATATCGTAAATTTTTCTTCGATAATACGCGGAGGCTCACCTCGACGAGCGATCCAGAAGACCAGAAAAATGTAGAAATACGTTAAACGCGATAAAATTTTTTCGCGCGTAAATGTACCCGTTAACGACGTCAAGCGCAACTTCAGAGAGATTGCGAAATAATTCGGATTCCCTGGCAATGAATGCAAAATTATATCAAACGAAGTTCAAAGCGATATAAAATATCCCGCCTTGTTCCGTTCCGGTGTCCGGAGATAAAAAAAGATCTTTGTAATTTATACGCTCATTTCAATTTAGATTGAAATTAGGACTTTTATTTTGTTTCTCGAAAAATTTACAAAATTAATGTAAAATTAAATTCCTCTCTCTTATAT
>NW_017305779.1:3685193-3693130 GCF_001594115.1 Trachymyrmex septentrionalis | reverse complement strand
TTATATATATATATATATATATATATATATATTTTAACTATCCCTCTTATATTTTATTGTAGTATCTACGATCGATTGCTCTTTCGATTTATGTTACACGTAAAATTATGGTGTGTGCCATTACACTAAATCTGGAAAGCACAAGAAATGCGATCATTAGCAATAACTGATCGATGTAGCTTTCCATAACAATTACTTTTTGTCCGATACACATATAAACCTGCATACGATAAACAGTAGGTAGAACGATCATAGGATAATATAACGTTGATCTCGGTGAACAGACACAAGGGTTGCTTTAAGTGCGTGTTCAGCGATTGCGATCCCCGATGGCCTTTTCCGTAGGACACTAAAGGGCACTAAGGGGCAGTATAAGGCTCGTAAGGAGGAGTGGTAGTAGTGAAAGGTAAACCGTTGCACGTACTCAGACCACAATATAAAATCACTCCGTACAAGCGCCCGACAAAGTATTGTCCGGTTTGATCTTCGACATGATTCAATACGGAAATCTTCACACAAGTTATAGAATACTGTATCTTAAAAAATAAATTTTTACAATACATACAATTAATAATACATATGTTATACCAAAAATAATTTCTTTGCTCAGAATATAAACTTTAATAAATTATATTATTACTAAAATTGATAAATTGAAGAAAATTTTAGCATTTTAGCGCACGTATTTTAGATATTATATTATAATAGAATTGAGTAAAAAAATTTGATAGTTTTAACTTATAAAATAATAGAAGAATATGCAGAATTCAGTCGAAGTTAATATAGAACATATAAATTTTAATTTGAACAATAGTTTTAATTTTGAAAAATGAAAAGAGTGAGAGAGAAAGAATTGCGTGTCTTATTTTTATCTAAATAACAGTTCGAGGAAATAAAATTAAAATATTCTGCGTTAATAGCTATACTAAATTTGTCACGATGAGATAAATCATTTTAAAATAACATGAATAAAAAGAAAACGAGATGCATTTTAAACACACCGAAAGAACGCCTTACTGGCACGATCGAATTCTTCAATTTGAGACTTGGGGAAACGAGATGACGACTATTCGAGTGGTGCGACATATAGTGTGAGACGAGCTGGCGCGGATCCAGAAAGTGCCAATTCAATCTTACTTCCCTTTCCGGATGTAAAATTCCAGGTAGCCGCGTCAAACTTCCGACTTCCGTTGCTCGTTCTGGTTACTGTAGCGTTGCAAGTGTATGTTTCTAGTTCATTCGCGAATATAAACGATATTTTAATAACTTGATTGCCAAATTTATATACTTCGTTTTTCTTTATTTATTTATACATCTTTTAGATTATCTTAAAATCTTTAAAAAATACGAAAAACGTAAAAAATAAGATAAGAAGACTTATTTTTTCATGATATAATGATAAAAGATAAAATACATCCATGTTAAAAATAGCATTATTAATGATGCAATTTTAATTAATCGTGGTGAAGAATATAGCTGATATCAAATAATTTAGTCAGATTTTTTGGCTAAAAGTGACTAATATTATCATATTCGTTAACGATGATGTAATTTTAATTAATTATAGTGGGGGAAAAATAACGAGGAAAAATAATATCAAGTAGATTATCAAATTACTTGAAATTTTAATTTCCAGAAATGTAAATTTTTACGTTATTCACAACTGATTCCATTCAGATAATCATTATTAGTTTAATAATCAGTAATAATTATCAATTCAATCTATTCGTTGCTTTAAATACGAAAATATATCAAATGTAATACTCAGTATATACATTGATGGTGCCATTAATTTATTCCGCGTACGATAGCAGCTGAGTGAGATGAGTGCGCCAGATGAGAAAATTATTCAAGATCCTCGAAGATATGTATTCCTCTTCGCCCTCGATTTTTCTTTAGCATCCCGCGCTTCGAATTTAATGAGGTCCTTTATTGATGAATGACATTTATCAAAGTATCTCAGTATCATCGAGCCACGTAATCTAACAAGATATCACGTACTCATAATTCTGTGTTAACTCAGTTTTTCAACGGAGATTGAATTTAGAAAATTATGAAACGAAAAGTAAAAAGATACGCCGGTCTTTAAAATTTTAATTAAAAGTCGACTGTGAACAAAATATTGATGTTTAATATTTATCTTAAAACTGTATTGCTCGCTTGTTTTAATAAAATTGATTAAATTTTTAATCTTCGATATTAATGTAGACTGGTATACGCGTAGATTATTGATTTATTAACTCGTATTAGTTGTTTGGCAAGTGCATAATATTTTTATTGTTCCTGTTAATATTTTAATCCGCGAATGTAGCTAAATTAATAAAAACAAAAACTCGTTACATATAAATGAATTATAATATAACAAAACGTAATATTATTCATTCATGTACATACCTTGAATGATCCAAGATCTTTCACACTGCATGCCAGTTTGACATTCCGTCCTGCTGGTACTGTGATATTTCCTATTTCATCGACAAATTCGGGATCAGGGATGGTGGTAACTGTAAAAAGATAATCAACGTAGAAACATACATTAACATACATAAAATTGTATTTTCTCTAATAATAGCGTAATTGAAATCTAACATATTACCCGTTAAAATTACGAGAAAATTTCTAAATTAACACATAATAATTAATTAAACTCTATATTCATTTAATTACCTCTATAAGTAAAAACAAAATTATATACGTAAATGCTCAAATCATATTTCATACCCGCGGTAATGCTTTACAACATATTGTTTGTACAGAAATAGACCATTATACTACATAAAGTTTTAATTAAATTTTAATATGGTTGAAACGGAAAATCCGTATGTATAACGCCACAATGCGACAAAATCTTGCGCTAAATTTACCTGACAAATATGAGACAGTTTCGGGATCTGTCAGACATCGTCGGGTTTTGGAAAGCAAGCAAACTCGATCGACAAAATCCGATACAAAGTTCGACGGCAGAATTTTTTGAAATCACAACGTCAGTGAGTTTCCACGAGTGCGCTAGGGAGAGTATATACTATCCGTATATTCCCGATGTTGCTTTACTTCGGGAAAGGGGAATCGATCGATCTAGAGGCGGTGTAAGCGTGGCTGCGTGGATGCGCTTTGAGTTATAGAAGCTCACCAGTCGGCGTGACAGCTTAGTTATTGAATACAAAATGCAATTTTTCAAGTCTCTACGTACCGCGGTATCCCGTACCACCAGTCTCCAACCACCGTCTGGGAGAACGTGGCGGAGGCGGAGGTGCGTCCTTCGCGTGTGCGATGATCGAATCTACGAGAGGATTTCGAAATGCTTATATGGAGATCGAGCTCCCACCCATCTGTCCCGACGCTCGCGATCGCATTTCTCCATCCTGCGTGCTGTTACTTCATGCGTGAGGCTCACATTTGCGTAAGAGCGTCACGTGTAGAACACGAATTCGTAACTGGTATGTCACGGAAACGGGTGTATATATGATATCAGTATATTATTTTATGTAGTCTACTAGCGTCAAATTAGACGTGCGACTTTCGTCAATTTATTATTTTCGGATATGCATTGCTTTGTTTATAATTATATATTTTGTCGGAATGTCTTAAGTTTACACATTTATCTTACGCAAATGTTGCATTTTAAACATCCAAGTGCTAGAAATATCTGCCAAAAGAAAGAAGCAAAATATGAAGTTAAAAATCTACAAAGTGCCTACGTTGCTTTTGAACTACAATATTTTCACAGTAATATTACTTCACATTCAATTTTACTAATAATGTATATCGTGTTGCATTCACTGAACTATGTACAAATGAAAGAGAATATAAAAAGAAGAAATTATTGAGTCGGGACAAAAGTTTGTAACGCTACAAACTTCAAAATTCAAGCAGCTGTAATTTCGTTAAAAGTGAACAAAATTTAAATTTAAAAAAAGAGTTTTAAAGGTTAAAATCTGTACTTTAAAATATCACTATGTCTTTTGAGTTTCTGCGAGTTTGATAATTTTTATAGATATATAGAAAATTAAGAGCTAGATAAAATGGAAAAGTTTTTTTCTTTGTAAGCCTGTCACGTGCCCAAAAGACTTACGAAAATTGTCGACTTTCTAACGTGAAAGTTTAAAGATTTTTTTGTCACTGAGTTATCGTGGATTCAATAAAGGAACATTTGGATCTTGATTTCTCATGTCTTGTTTCTCTAAAAATCATTATATCATAATTTAAAAAAACAGATTCTTAAAGCTGAAACTTTACTCTTTCGAACAGTGATATAATTATTGAATTCTTTAAAACTTAAACACAGTACAAATAAAGCAGCGTACTTTACTTTTGTTCCGATTCAGTTCATTATTTATTCTGGAAATAAATTTATTAACTTAAATTATTAACTATAAATTTATTAATAAAAAATAATACAGCAAAAAAGTGTCTAATAAAATATTAAGTAGAAAGAAATATGAAAGAAGTGCACAGTGAGTATCAAAAAAGAAATTATATATTATACCAAAGTAAAAAAGAAAAAAAAAGAATAAATGTATGTGTGTGTGTATGTGAAAGAAAATGATATAAGAAGAAGAAAAAAAGGAAAAAAAGAACTTTCAAACTGCATTTATTTGTGTCCGATTAATATATCACTTATTGGTGAGTCATTTTATAAATTTTTTTTTTACAAAGGAATGCGTTTTGGATGAAGTAGATTTCAGGATTTATATGTGTGCGTGTGATGAGCCTTTTAAGACTGAATCGAAGTGACTCTCACTTGCCGAGTAACCAAAGTGTACGCTACTAGAAAATTCTCTTTGGTCTGCTGCCATCAACTTTACTATCTACGGATTCTGGCATTCCACTGTGCGGTGACACGCGTATGTGGTTTCCAACTGTGGAGAGACCACATTCTCCGAACTCGCTGCTGAACCTTTCTACTTATGTCGTCTGCAATTGCGTTGTACGAAATGGACCGTCTAGACGAGAGATCTTTAAAATCAAAAGCCTCTTCTCAGACCATCGCTCAGGCGAGACATCGATATTGATATATTGGGTGGTCCGGAAAGTCCGTGCGGATTTTACAATGAAAAATTGTATATACGATACCTTCGTCAAAAATGAACGAAATTTAAATTAAAAAAAAGGGTTTTAAAGCTTGAAATCTCTACTTTTAAAAGCTTATCACATTTTTTAAATTTATATGAGTTTGATCATTTTTACATACCAAAAACTACGAGCTGAAAAAGATAAAAAATTTTCTTTTCACTTTGGGGGTCTCTCACGTGCCCAAAAAAAATTTACGAAAATTTTCGACTACCCATCGTGAAAACTTAAAGCTTTCCCTACAAAATCATTTTTTAAAAATGTTCCTATAATTTTTTGTTTCTGAGTTATTCGCGAGTTAAGTAAAGAAGCATTCTGATTTCGATTGCTCATAACTCCGATAAAAATCATCATATCGCAATTTAAAAAACAGATTCTTAAAGCTGAAACTTTGCTCTAGCGAATGATATAATCGTAACGAAAATTTCGCAACAAATAAAAAAACTTTTGAAAAATCAATGAAAAAATCCGCACGGACTTTCCGGACCACCCAATATATATCTGAATCAGCAACTTTTAAGTACTGTGTTCAGACTTTTGCTAAGGCAATTCAATTATAAGCTTATAATACTAAAAAAACTTAAAATTTTTCTAATCAATGTGCACTCGTTCTTTGCTTAATTACCGGCTTGTACAGGAAACGAATGGTTTTGCTGAAATAAAATATCTAAAAATTTAGGTACAAATTTGAAAATAAATTTGTTGGACCATTAAAATAATTATGTAGGACATTCAAATTGTTTGCTGGAATGCTGAAAGCTTTTTGCGGCAATGCTCATTATGCTTAAGTTTCCTACGTAATTATTTTGATGATTGGGTAAAATTATTTTCAAATCTGTATCTATACCTTAATTTTGAAATATTTCAGCAAAATCGTTTTTTCCGTGTAATAATCACGTTCATGTTAAATGATCATTATTATTTATTGTAAATTATCGTGATATATCCGTTTCATTGATCCTACACAGCTTGCCTATCATAACTCTAACACTATTCTACGACCAGCGTAGAATTAAACTTAAACGGAGAAAGAATTGCTTTGTCATTCACATCGACTCCGCCGATAGTGTTCTTTTTGTCTTGTCATCTGTCAAACTATTAATTCCGCGATAATTGAAGGCATCAATCGTCGAATGATGGCTATGTCGCGTCTCTCTAATGAGTTCAACGAACCAACCGCGTCGCAAAAAAGACTATTTTTTGTAGGCTCTCGCAAACGCGGCGGAACACCATGGGGATAAGAAGCTAGGAGATCAGCAACTTCCGCTGTATTATTTGCGGAAACTTTAACCACGACGTGTAATTGGAACGGACTCTCGCTTGCGCCGCGAGAGCCTAAAGGAGAAGTAACTTACAGAGCGACACAAAAGCGTGCTTATACACGCGTTATACACACGTATATACACGCTTATACGCGCGTTATACACACATACGAGCGTTGTCGGGTGGTTTTCATGTGACACGGAGGTGATTAAAGAGCGGGAGATCTCTTCATTACGGGTCGAGTGCCCGCTCGAATTTTAATTAATATCTGCGGCAAGTCTCCAGTCACGTGTCGCGCGCTTCAATACTCGCACCAATCCTAAGAAATTCAACCTGGTAGTAATCACTTTGATCCACTAATTATGTAATCTAACGTAAGAATATTCTACTACGTTTCCATTTTTTCTCTCATTTTTTATCATAAAATTTATGAGGTGTTTTTGTCTCCATAAAAACTTTATGTGAAATTGTAAAAAAATTATGAATGAAAAATGTAAAAAAGCCCATCAGAGCCTACATCAGCTATTCAGATGCATAAAAATTCTTTATTTTTCGTGTGAATGTAACAAAACAAATAAAAAAAGAGTTTCAACCCTTCAATTCGGGTCTTTATCAATATAAAATATAAATCGAAATTACATAATTAACGCAAATTCCAAGTTGATGATTCCCAACAAATTAACTCGTTCTTCTTTATCCAAATGCCAAATTAGTTTTGCATGTAATGAATAGCCCAATGATTATCAAAATTATAACATTATACAATAATAATATAAAACTTACATAAACTAAAACTGAAGTTATAATATATGCATTGCGTCACTACGTAGAATCACATCGATCATCAAATTGTCAAATTTGCTGTGTAGACATTCAAAAGAAACACGAAACGAAAATTAGAGAATTATTAAAATTATTTGTCTGAGTTTTCTATTATATCCACTCACACATGTAAGCGTTTTCTCGCGGCTTCACGTAAAGGACTTGTGGTGTCGACAATCAGAGATACAATGAGAGCCAAAATAATAAAGTCAAGTAGTTATTGAAATAAAAATAAAACTAAAAACAAAAGAGGGTAATAACAATTCAGTAAACAAATTCATGTATAATGGGGCCAAAGAATACGTATCATTCTGTAAATTCGAACTCTGTTTTTGTTACTTTATATGGATCGCTTCCGAAATTAATCTTTTATTAAGTACTTTTTCTTTATCTAAAATCTTGACATTTTCCCAATCAAAATCATGCTGATGACTGATACTATATTCTGTTATTACAGAATGCTGTGTAGTGTTCCAATTTATGTGATTTTTATGTTCATTTATGCGTGTCTTTAAACATCTACCTGTTTGGCCCATATATGATGCTTCACAATCTCGACTTGGAATTTGCGTTAATTATGTAATTTCGATTTATATTTTATATTGATAAGGACTCGAATTGAAGGGTTGAAACGTATATTTTATTTGTTTTGTTACATTCACACGAAAAATAAAGAATTTTTGTGCACACGAATAGCTGATGTAGGCTCTGATGGACTTTGTTACATTTTTCACTGATTCTTTCGAGCCTCATTATATATATTTGTAAAAAAATTATCTTGC
>NW_017305779.1:3678640-3685093 GCF_001594115.1 Trachymyrmex septentrionalis | reverse complement strand
AAAATATAATAATGTAAATATCAATTGAAAATTGAATGAGAAACATTTATATGATTTCTATTAACAATCAACAAGTAATAATATATACTTTTGTTTGAATTTTTATAATGAAAAATAATATAACTTGTTACACTGAGAATAAAAAGGTTACCATTTTCATTAAGCATAAATTTTAATTAAATAACGTGTTATATATTATGCTGTATTAAAGAGTCATATAATTAAAAAAATACGGTATATAATAATGTATTTGCTGTAAAATGTAATGAAGATAGGAGATAATTTCTTCCTTTAATATAATAAATTATATATAATTATGAAAATGAAATTTGTAAATTGAAGTGACAGCAAATAGAATCAGTCAATTCTCTTAAAAGATAGGATAGGTTAGTAATAGAAGTAAGGAAGATAATAGAAAAAGGAATCTTAAGGTTTTTGTATTCGCGATATTATGAGAAATTGCTGACTGGCCAACCTTGTCATTAGACATTAATCTATTATTTCTGGAAAGAGTAATGGAGTTATACTTCCAGAACTATAACTCTTATTTTATAACATAATCTTACGGCTAAAAGTCTAGGTCGTTTTTTTAGAATAAGGAAAGAAAGGATTTCAAGAAATTTGCATAAGAAAGAATAACTCTTGACACTCGTGTGTCTGAACTTTTACACGACGTATGAAGCAATTTCAAGTCATTAACAAATCATACTTTTAATACAAATCAAGATCTATGTAATATGAGATTTATATATATACATATAATATTATTATAAACAAGATATATTAGATCTAAATTTATCTCAAAGGATTAAGTTAAAGTGGAAATCTTTTTCAATTAAAAAAAAAATTGACTAATAATCAAATAATATCAAAAAATATACATTCTTAATATGTTCAAATGCCATTTTTATCATTTTCGTTCCACAACTCTAAGATTTTTTTTTAATTGTGATGATTTTGACGAAATTAATTCTATCTTTAATGATTAATAGGGTAATATTTACTTAATTCATTCATGGTAATTTGAAAATCACTTTTTGAGATGTGTCACTTTTAAAGTAAGGAAGCGTTGTGTTAACTTGGATCGGGGAAAATTTGAATAATAGCATTTAAATCTTTTTTTACGAACATCTCAATGCCTTTATCGTCGCTATTAGTAACAATTTTATTGCTAAAATTTCCGATTTACACATGCAGGAAGCGGTAATCTGGATAATATCGGAGAATTCACTTGAGTACCGGTAATGTCGAATAAATTTCAAAGACCGTACTTATCTCGAGAGTGTCTCGCGGTGACTTGTATAAGAGGGCACCGTGAAAGTCTATCTTATACTCTACCGCAACAACGTGTACGACGCTTCGTGCAAAGGGTCTCGTGAAGAAGTGCTAGGAGCAACAGTTTATGTCAATTTTCCGCTTCACGTACTGCCGCGCTCTTCGCGAAAAAGCAAGCCGTTGCGACAGTAGGCAGCATACCGTTGGAAATATTGCTGTTCTACTCGCGAAAGACGATATGTAATTTATTAGTACGAGGAGATGATATTAGCTTGAAATTTCGTACTAATGTACTATGCATTACTTATGCTATTTATGATAACAATTTTACCTTTTCGATTCCTTACGATTATTGTTGCCAAAAGTAACATGAAAAATATCATGGATAAGATCATTTCTTATGCTATGCGAAACTACAGGATGTAATCTTTAAAACTATACTTTTCTCAATAAAATACTGCAATATTTAATAAAAATACACGTATAGATATATATAGAGATTAAAAATCGTGATATACTAAAAAATTTAATGAATGCAATAAAACAAATTATAGTACGCGCGCGCGTACTATTATTTGTGTGTGTGTGTGTGTGTGTGTGCGCGCGCGCGCGCACGCGAATGAATTTATTATCAATATTAAATATTTTTAAATTTAAATGTAATTTCAAATAAAGGCTAATTTAATCGGAAAAAGAGAAAAGTAAAAAATATTTAATTTATTATATAATATTAATATAATAAGCTTAATAGATAATTGTTGGAACTGTCATATTAAAACTAATAAATTAATTTTGACGAGTTAAACTTTAAAAGCTAAAAGAATAGAAGCTCATTTTATAAACAGATATCGTAGATATCGTATATGGAAGATATAGATAAGTGTATGAAGATGAAATCATGAAAATTGCAGCCTCGTGCTGCGCGGAAAGTCACCCCTATGTGACATCGAGTTCGGATTGTTTTCGGACACTCGGGTTTTCATTAAATCGAGATCACAATCGCCTCGATTCCAGGGTACGACGGATAAGAAACCGTCGCGGGGTTCTACGGGTCTGAACGTTCATCAGAAATGCATGGGGTTCCCGCGGCCGATTCCGCAACCAGAAAAAGGACTGTTTCCTTCTTGTGGAGGACCTCTACGTGGGGCTGTAAAGTCCGAAACGAAATCCGAGATAAGACGGTCGAGCGCACACATGTGCAATCCACGAGGACACCTACGCATCGACCGTTCGTATACAATTTATATACATATCACCGTCCACAGACATTCCCCCGGAACGGAGTTTATCTTGATTCTACCGGAGTATTTCCTGTCGATGCGTTTCACCCGCCGCTTTTCTCCCTTACCCCTCTCCCCCTCCCGCCTCCTCTCCTTCCCCCCTCCCGTTCTCCCGTTCTTTTCTTTTTTTGGCTCGGCTTGAGAAAAACCACGCCCGTGGAATGCACTCTCGGCGTGCGAAATTGCGCACGTGCAAGACGAAGATTTCCGCAGATAAGATTTTTCAATGCTAATGTCACCTTACGCCCAGCAGCGACGATTCCATCAAATAATTTTGAATGGCTTCTCGCTTTGCGATAATATGGTTTCACCTTGTTATAAAAATTAGTATTGTTTATAGACAAGTATATTAAAAAATAATTTTTCTTGCGCAAAGCGTTTTGAATTATAAATAACAAATCTATTTAATGATTATTTAAATCTACCTAGAAATCTTCTTATAAGATACTCGTATATATGGTAAATAGTAGTACTTGATAATAATGTAGTTTTAAATACACATAAAATATATATGTACTGAAAAATTAAAATTTCAGTTGCTTTTAACACAAAAAATCGTTACTATAAAAATAAAACAGTGAGTTTTATTTTTAATATCGGAGAAAAGTATCTTCTATATCAATTTGGAACGGATCTCGAATTTAATTTAAATTAAGGAATATCGAAATAAAAGTAATACAATTTCGAAATGTCAATGAATTAAGAAAAGCATATTCGAGAAAAAGAAACTCTGAAAATAGTAATACATCCGGTCGATCGGATTGAAAATTTAAGAAGTTGGAGTTAACGGTACACATCGTTTCCGGCGAGGATATCTGACAAATGACAGCAGTCTGTCTATCCTGGGTCCAATGAGTCGTCCTTATCAGCCGCCTTACGGTGCTGCAGCCTCTCGATTTTTCCTTTGGAAAAGCGAAAAAAGTCACTGCCGGCTTACCTATCTATCGATATCACTTCTTTGCCATGGTGGTAGACTGATGATGGAAAAACAAGAACGAGGGCAGATAAACCTTTCTTTCGCGCCGACATCATCAGCTACAAAGATTAAGTGGCTTTAATAGAGAAATATCCTAGATTAGTGGAGCTAGACGATGACTGCGATCACAATTATCTGGCGCTGCGCCGCGCCGTGCCAAGCCATACCGTGAAAAAAACCACCGGTGCCCACCACGTTACCTCCTATTAATGCGGATTATCTTCCGTTCCACGATCACATTGATCAACGTAAAAACGTGAGGATAGGACAAATGTTTCACGTTTTTCATCGCGTTTTTTTTCTCGCTCCACAATGTTGCCCGTTTCGTGTTATGTTCCCTACCGTTTATTCTTTTGCCTTTTTCTTCGTTTGCTGTAAAAATTATGAGAAAATCACGAGATAAGAATGAATAAAATCTTCCTTCCTTTGATTATACACGTTTAGTGTTGCAAATGAAAGGTCAACCGGACATTAAATATGTCAATTTATGTTATTGGGAACATAAAGCATAATATATATACGAGTTTCAAAATAGTTTTTTCATTCGTATAAAGTAGTCAAAAATTCAAACAATTTTTAAAGGAAAGTATAGTTATGTAGTAAATATAGCTTAACATAATATGACATTTGTTTCTTTTTCTACATTTCTTTTTCTAGTACATTTAACCAGTTAGATTCACTAACATTTCAATTCATTAAATTACAAATAAATCAAACCGAGTTTCTTCATTTAGATAGCGAAAAAATTGAAAGAATCTTTGATAATAGTTTAACTTTAAAAGGAATGGGATATTTTTTAATTTATCTTTTTTGCGTTAAAACAAAATAAACAAAAATTTCATAACATCAGTCTGTTTATCTGACGACTAACAAATCTTTCTTAGCCGCCTTTCGACCCCGCAGCGTCTCGAGTTTTCTTTTTTCCGGTAAGTTTCTTTTCTTAAAGAAAAGTTTTTCTAAACAAATTTATATATATATATATATATATATATATAATTAAAAAAAGTCTAAACGTGAAAAGATATTTACTTTTTATTAACGCTCTATATTGCGGTATGAAAGTAGTGTTAATCCAAATGTACTCGTAGTTTGATCGATGAATTTTAATTTATCGTTATTCCCCCGGGCGTATATTTTGGGAACATTTTGAACTATTCCATAGAGAAGCTATTTTTAGTATTTTTGGAGGAATGGTAGACGCTTTCTGCATTAAACTCAACTGTTATACTTGAACCGCGATTCTAGTCTGCCCCTTCCTGAACTCCGTTTATTTCCCTCTCTCCCGCCGCTCCTTTTTTTCTCTTCGAGGTCTCTCAGACTTGCTCTTATTCCCTACCTTATCGGCTCAGATCTCATAAATTTCTCGGAAAACGCGATTAAGCGGCCCCCAGGCCTTCCCCACTCCCCTCCCCCCCCACACGGATACCATCTACCTCCACTCTTTACTCCGATCCCGAAGCCCCTCCGCGACCCTTCCAATCTAAGTATTCAAATGAGAGAACCAACTTGCACCCCTTGCGCCGTACACCGTATAGCTTTTTACAATCGTGAGGTCCTCCTCCGCATGCTCGTTACATTCTCTACATAGGGACGGGACTGAAGAAGCAAAAGCGACGTAGTCGATGTAGTGGACCCAGAAACTTGCGAACGGTGGAAGGGTGGTCGCACACGTACATATTATCCGCGTGTAAAAGGAAGAAAAACGAAAAATTGTAGCGGTATCTCCGGGAATTTTTCTCATGAAGAATCCATGCTGAAAAATTCCCACGTTCCTGAGCGTCCAGAAAGGAGGTGTGGGAAGTCAGAGAATTTTATCTTAAAGTAATGCAGGAGAATAAGAAGAAGTTATAAAAAGCCTCGAATCTAACCAGCGATGAAAATACCATTATAATAGAACTTTATAAGAAATCGATAACTCGCCAAGATACATTTCCGCGTTATTTCCGATCTCTGAATAGAGTGATTTGATACCCATAACATTCATGCATCGTTTACATGAATCTCACATCGTTTGTCTGTTATTATATAATAACTATTAAATTTATCCTACGATGTAAAGAGACGATTAAAACGTCCGACCGGGAGAAGATACTGGATTTGTGTTTTGCCAGCGATAGAATCTGGAGCTGCTATCCTCCAGAGAAGTCTGGCAGTCGAATGGCGAAAGACGAAGATCTTATCTAAATGAACTGCCGGCGTCGTAACTTCGTACATACTCCGTCTAAATGGTCGAACGACGTGGAAATGTTCCGTTTTCTCTGAGAAAAGTATAATTGGACGCGGATGTAAAATGAGAAAGTTGAGCTGCGTCTCGTTCCGAAAAACGAGATCTAATAATTTCTAAAAGATATTAGAGAATAGATACTCGTGCAGTTATAGATAAATACCACTCGAAGGTAAATAAGTGTGAAGGCAAACAATTTCCAAAAGAATATTCAGAGGAGGATTAGATTGTTTGAAAAAAAAAAAATATATATATATATGTATACATCGGAGCATCCTGTAGGAAGCATTCGTTCCGAGCGCTAAACAGTTTTCCCAAACTGCTCGCTATAACCCGGCATTGCTTTCAACGCCGGGTAAAATAATATTCTTTCATGCATCAATCTGCAGTAAAGTAAATCCTCTCGAGACTCACGTATCGTGTGACGGATATTCAGCGCTCCCGCGAAGAGAGTGAGGTAAGGCGCGCAGTGAGAATATCGGATTTACGTACTATGCAACTCGCCTTTTGCCTGCCATCCCCGCCCGCGTGTTTCTCGCCATAAAGGCTCGTCTTCCTTTCCGACTTCGTCTTCAAACGCGATTTACGTCTTTTGTCTCGCGTCGCGTGACGGACCTCGTGCCGAAGTCAGTCTAACTTTCGCATTGCTGATATATAGTCAATGTTTTAACACTCCTTCCAAAAGATTGCAATACTAT
>NW_017305779.1:3677454-3678540 GCF_001594115.1 Trachymyrmex septentrionalis | reverse complement strand
TGATATATAGTCAATGTTTTAACACTCCTTCCAAAAGATTGCAATACTGCAATATTCTGTAGCGCTAAATTTTCCGTCGCTCGTAGTCAGGGCGAAATCTTGTCCGACACGAAACTATTTACATATATTTCACTTAAAGAGATTGATTCGAGCGGCCGGATATGAAATTCAAAGAGAGAAAAGCCATATCAATTAATGAAGAGCTCGATATTTCACTGAGAATAATTTGCGATTGTATTTTCATCCGTTCGCCGTGCGTTGATACTTTTCCGTGTATACTTTCCGGAACGCATATAATGCAAATTTATTTGTTTACGAGTTTACACAATCGATTACGCGTTCACGGACATCAGCAGATTTTAACGTCAAAAATTAATCTCTTCTTAATTACCGTATAACATCATACTTTCCAATTCTACAAATAACGCTAGAAGAATGCAGCCCGCTGCACATAAAGCCGGAAAACGGTCATAGAGAGAGCTTAATGGACGATATTGCCCCGTGTCGATCTGAATTGTATTGTACGACATCCAATAGGTCGCCGTGCATTCGTCTACGCTCCCTCGTCGCAGCAGTTAACCGATTTTAATTTCCTGCGCGCCTTTATAGCCGCGAACGTTATTATCCCTTGCAACTTCTCTAGAACGACGCTCTTCGACTACGCGAAATCTCGTTTCCACCAAGATGCCAAAGCGTAGTAAGGGTTCTTTCGGTATACTTTCGGCGTAAACCCATAACAAATTCATCAGTATCGACCGAAATAATGGTATACGTTCAAGAACAATATTTCTTCTCCTTCCCCTTATGTGTGTTTGAGAGAAAAAAGATCATCGTCGTAACTGCCCGTTGAAAATTTTATGACTATCTGCGTAAGACGTAAGATGTTTATGGCGCAAGCTGATTTATACGGCAAATCCGTGAAAAAGTCGAAATCCGCAAAACCGACGTGCTACAAATTTAGTCTCAACCTCAAATTTTCATATATTATTGATACTACCCTGTTTCAATCCTTCGTTAAAAAAAGATCGGTTGTAATATCTATAAGTGCTATATATCTTCTATATGTGTTTTTATACGTACATAAAA
>NW_017305779.1:3666464-3677354 GCF_001594115.1 Trachymyrmex septentrionalis | reverse complement strand
AAATATATATATATATATATATATATATATACACATACATAATCGAAACACAATAAATACATGTTAAATTACTTTTCTCGCTGAACTGATTTCGGATATGTATATATAAATGTGAGAGAACAGAAATTTTCCATCAATTTTGTATCAGATTTAGCATCGCTCGCGCATTGCGTCTCCCTTGTACCCCCTATTTAAAAAATCGTCAATACCGGATAAAGGCGCAAAATGCAAAAATCGTAAAACCGAAAATATTTGAAAATAGAAGAGAGAGCAACAGAGCGAAAGTCCGTATGGAGAAGGTTTGAGCCCTCGGCATGTTTTCTAGTCACATATTTGTAAAGTACCCGGCAGCCAGCCGCGCTCTATTCATTTCTGTCCGTACGACGGACGTCCCGGATCCCAGTGCATGCCGCTCGCATAAATTCCGACCACGCAGTATATGAAAAAAAAAAAAGATTTCTGCCTGCGGCACGCATGGAAGATGACGGTAGGATTCTGTTAGTAAGAGACGGAAGTATAGGAAGAATACTCAACAAGAGGAAGAATATTCAAAAGAAGAGTAATCCGGAATAAATCTGTCTTAAGAATCTCGAGGGAACAAATGTTGTCTTACTCATTGCTATTCTCAAGCACTTTCTATTTTCGTTTGGGAATAATAATAAACTCACTTAACAGTGATATTCAAAATTTGTAATTGATATTTTTTTAAAACAGGAAAATAAATTAAAAATATGTATTTGAAATTTTTTTCGGTCGGTTCTTATCCATTATGTTATATATACATAATTTTCATTTTCTAATTTTAATAATACGACTGTAATCATAATATGTATCTACTATCTCGTAGAATACGTAGCGAATACGTGCTATATGAAGAATTGCTTATATTTTATTATATTTTTTTATATATTTAAGAGAACCTGTATATTCAATCCACGAATTATGAATTCCTTTTCTCTGTTTGCCTCATCTTTTTACTATATCAAATTTAAGTTCTGAGCAACACTTATCCTCGGTACGAAGGAGCAACGTGAGACGAATACTTAGATATAGAAATATACGAAATATATACGTAGAAGAATATTCAGACATAGGTTGGGTCAATTCTACAAAGCACAGAATAGGGGATTTTCTTATCTGTGCTGATATTCTTATATCAAATAATTGTGAGATACGAATCTAACAATCTAATTTTGAATATCGAGAACATCGTTGTTATTTTACTTTTATGCATTTTGGAATAACCATAATCTCTGGAGATCGAATGTATATGTTATTTTTATATATATATTTTTTTTTACTATTATAATATATAAAATTTAGTTTCAACCTTACATTACAAATATCACTTCGAAGATTTATTATTGACTTAAATCTTTGAATGTTTCAACTTGCTGTTCACATGCACATGCATCGAAAAACGCATGTGAAAGAGAGAGCACACATTTTATTTGTTTCGTGATCTGTTTTCGTGATACTAGCTAGACTCTGATAAATAGAAAAGTTCGCACAAATACTAAAAAAATACACTAAAAAATTTTTAAAATCAATAAAACAATAGAAAATATAAGATAAATAACAAAGTTGGATTATTTAATAAACGTTTAAACTTTATTTTTTAGTTAAATATATATATATATAAAACAAAGTACGGTATATAATGTAAACGAAAATAAGTTGAAGATAAGTTTAGATAATTAGTTGAATCACATGATCGGAATATATTGCAAACGGAATGTAAAAAAATAAAGTATCCGATGAGTTCAGCTACAAAAATACGGAATAAAACGTTTCCAAACGTGGAATGTGGCACGACAGTTTTTAGCGATTATTTGAAATTGTATCTAGACGAATGGCGCAAATATTCCATGAAAATGACGTGTCGCGGTTCACGTTTCCCCTCGTTGCCGTCGTCAAAGTTTGCGCTACACATTTTTTCCGCTTCTCCTACGAGTTCAGCAGTATGTCCATCTATCCGTCCAATATCACCCAATTGCGGAAAATACCGAACGTGGTTAACCGCACATATCGTCGATACAAACGAGTCGGACCCGCGAGCCAAATCACGAAAATTCGAAAAGCAATACAACACTTGGAGCTGATACGTACTATTATTTCAGGCGTAAAGAGCGAAACGATTGGGATGATGTTCATCACTTCCGATGGACGAAGATGGAACGCGTTTAATGATAGCGATCGACCGAACGATAATCTAATCGTTACTGTGTCGACTATTACGTAAAATGACAGTTTCCATGATTAATCATATGCTATGCAATGCTATATTCACTTGATGTCGCTCACGGCTCGAAACGTACTTTGTCGAAATATTTCGAGAATTAATGGAAAATTGTAAATTATATTTGTATGTACTTTATATGTGTGAATATATATGTGTATACAAATATACATTCATATCTATATATATGTATATGTATATAAATAAAAATTATACCAAGCATGCATTTATAGCTACTCTATTTATAACTTCTTCTCAAACGAGTCAAACTTTCTTCAATCAAACGATTACTTAATTATCACTTTTACCATTTTATGATAGATACGATAGTTGAAAATATCATTTCATCACTAATATTTTAATATCAAAAGTACCGTGCAAAATTTCCTCATTCTATCGCAGTGTCTCAGTAAATAATACGGATCACTGAGGTAAATCCATTTGACCACTCGCGTCTTTCGTGAGAAAAAGGATAAGATATATTTCTCGCAAATGTAAACGTCGATAACAGAACAACTGAAGATTGCACTCCTTGTCGTTTACTCAAGTATAACAACGATATTATCCGTGTATTACAGAAAATACATTCACTCTTAAGAAAACTGATTTCCCGTTTACCACACAAAATTCAGCCATACATGCTATGCATCTATATTTTGAGTCCATTACCGATACTAAATCTTTAAAATATTCTATAAAAATTTTATTCTTTAAAAAGTTTCTACAAAATAAATATTGTACATTTTTTTTTCTCAATATATCAATTATTCGAATTTATACATTATTTATATCTTTTATTTTAAATAACATTGATAATGAATGAAATTAACTTTGATGATAGTACGTGGCAGTACAATGATAAATCAATCAAAAGTGACAAAACTATATATGTACAATTGTGTAAATTGAATAAGATCGAAAACTCGTATTTAAATAATTTTCTTTAACTACGGACAGAACCTTCTTCAAGCCGCAAAAGGTTCGATTTATACACATATACACATATTTTTTTAATCCTTTATTTACATAATCGAAAAATTATATATGTAACGTGGACTTTGCGCTACTTGCGAACAACTGTCACGGTTCTCGAATTTGAGTTGTTTAGTTATCTAGAACGAACGACGCGAGTACGCGCCAACGCGAAATGACCGCGCCAGGGAAATAACGGCGGCGGGGCAGCGCCGAGCGCGTTATAGTCGCGCGTGGCGATCGGCTACGGCAATTTGCGACAACTAATCTAAATTCAAATTGCCTCGAACAAAACTAATCTAGTGGTCACACGGAGCGCCCGCACTCGCCCAGCCTCGCAACTCGCACTCGCGCACGCCGCACCGCCACACTCTTCCGTTCGCATCCCTTGCTTTCGCCCTTTCGTGCCGTCATCCGAAACGTGTGCTCCATCGCACACCAATAGACCGCGAGTGACAATCGACCGAGCCCCGACTTGGTTAAAATCTACCCGCGTAGACGCATACGAGCGTTGATTTAGAAACCGCCGATCCAATTGTTTCATACGCGTTTCGAATCGTATCGTACCGCGGCGGTACAGAACAGTTCGGATAATAAAGTTAATTTACGCAAGCGCGTGAGTTTAGTCGCTCTAATATTTTCAAGAAGTTGCGCGAGATGTTCAGAGCGACTTCTTCAATACTATATGTGTACATAGGTTTCAAATAATAATTTCATTACTGTTTTAACTCTAATCTGTTTTCGCGTGTCCAATGGATCTGAATATTTTCTTTAACTACATCGTGAAAAATTGTTTATAATATTATTTCATATTTTTTCACAACCTTACATAATTCTAAGTTACATTATATTATTTCTTGCTGTCTAAATCAATGAATAATCACTAATATCAGTACCGAGTGATCAGTGCCATCGGTAATCGGTGATTGAAATGTAAGATCCCTAACGTAGCTAACCTTTATTATGCGATCTAACTAATCTTGTTTTAGTGCACAAATTCAATGAATATGGTATTGGAAGATTGAAATTAACATGCAAATATCAGTATTTTAATTATATAATACTCAACTTTCTTTCTCTTTTTGAACTTTACTGATTATCCAGCGCGAAATATGCCACTGGGTAATCAGTGACTATCCATTCATTCAGATTTAGAGAGTGGATTTTGATCTTCCAAATGAAAAAATCGTTCAATTAAATTAACTTGAAATAAAGATACATTAATTTAAAGTAGACTCTGGACCAAATATCGTTTTCATGTCACGCGAAAACCAATGATCCACGCTGAACTTTCTGTTCAGACCGTTTCATATTTTGTTCATAGAAAGAAACGTAATTGTAAAATAACTTTTCATATAATATGTGTATATATAATTATGATGACTATACAATGCAGCATTGGTATATTAGAGGGTTTGTTGTTTATAATGATAATTTCTATAACTTTTTAACCATTATGAAATGTTATTTAATAAATTTAACAAACGCAAATGGAAATACCGTGGATCACACAGCGTAATGGTTAAGTTACTTAAAACTGGCGCAACACGAATCTCTTAAAGAAATTTCGGAAAACAAATAGGGTTAAATTATGTTTTAGTTTAATACGTTTCTTAATGCAATGAAAAATGTTTATTAAAAATGAGATTGTTTAGAAATTGAGTCAAATTATTCGGAACATAAGACATAAAAATGTTATTTAAATTTATATAATTGAGCTTCGATATATCAATTAGGATTTTCAACGATTATATCTTTCGATGGAAGCCATGTAGATTTTCCATCGTTCGCTGAGCAAGATTTTTCCAAGAAAATCACACTTAAATCACGACGTGAAAACTCGCCTAGCTGGCGGAACACATTATAAACGTGCCGTTCCACGGATATTTCGCATATTTCAGGAATTCCACTCAGGAGGGTTCGCGTTTGACGCATGACTCATCGCCTTGTGTAAAGAACACCACTGCATTTTCAGCCACCCTGGCGCATCGTTGGCCAGTTAAGCTCAATCAAATTAACTGCTCCAAATAGACTAGTCTAGACGAATATAAAATATACGGGTTTATTAAGAAATTGCAACATAAAAAAGTATATTCAAACAAAGAATTATTTTGAGTCGCGCATAATTAAAAACAATCAGGTCTTAAATATGATTAAAGTTTATTCTTAAATCGAATGTTTAGGGCACAAACTAGAAAATCCTTCGGTTCACAATTTATTTAATTTATAAGTAATTTGAACGTGTTGGTACAATACGCCGATTTAAAAAAAAAAAATCCTATGCTTTTTTAAAACACGCCTTTTTTACTTGAAAAACAACAGTTACGTGGTTGTGTCGCGTTGATACCGAGCTTTTACACATACATGCTTCAATTTTCGGAGCACCATTGAAACACGCCTCCGAAAATCTCGACGGAGCGAAAATTCCTCGCTGAAAAAACATTTCGACATCAAGGTATTACGGCTTTAATCGTGGACTAGAGGCGATCGTGTTTTAGGTTTTAGAGTTGGGGGGGGGGGGGCCAAGGAAGGAACTTGCAAACCTGAAGAAGCAATATTGGTTCGACGGTAGGAGTTACCGAGCCACAATTCATTACGAAAATCGATTCGCTAGCAATAGTGGCTGATTGGAGGTGGTCACTAGTTTCATCTGTGTCTTTCGCTTCCAATTTTGTTCCTTCTTTTCGCTCTTTTTCTCCCCGCTCGTTTTCGTTTCAGCAATCATTCGCGTACCGTAATTATCCTAAGTTTGATCGAGGCAAACTGTATCCCGATCACCAGCGATCCACAAACGATCTAATTTTTTAAATCATCCGGATTAACGCTGTAAAAAAGTGCGTATCTTCGCAATTTTTTACACCGCATGAAATATTATTCTATTATACTTAATTTTCATATTTATTCTCAGATAAATCATGGAAATGATTAAATATTTTTAATTGTTTAACGACAGTTATTTTTTAATAAGAACAAATTTTAGAAAGGGGATATTTTAGCAACTTTTTTTTTGCTAACACAATTTATTACGGTTACTACACTGAAAAAAACGCATGTAATTTTATGGAAGTTATATGACCGGAAAATTATCTAAATATGATCGGAAATTTTTTGGAAAAGAAAATGTTCAGTCATATTTAAGTGATTTTTCGGTCATATATATGTAATTCCTATGTAAAATTATATATTTTTTTTTGTGTATATTATACCATGTACAAATATAATAATAAAATTAAGAGAGAAAGAGAGAGAGAGAGAGAGAGAGAGAGAAAGAGAGAGAAGCCAAAACAAGCCTTGCTAACTTTATTCGGAAACTTTTGCGATTTGCGTTGTTTCGTACATCTATATATATATAAAATACTATAATAAAAAATCTCTATTTATTATATATACTTTTGTCGCGCAACGCACAGCAATATAGTTCACAAAATTTGCCGCGGCTTAACTTTATGCGTGGCATCGTGAGAGAGCTTACGCTTACTTCACGACAAATACAAGATAGCTATAAATGTGTGCATTAAATTTTCGATATCGAAGGATTTATACTCGTATAACCTTGTAACTCAGATTTTTATACATTTAGTACTATAATATTATTTTAATTTATTATAAAAACTCTGATGCTTTTCATACAAAAATCAATATGTTGAGCGAACATCCACTCCCTATTTATAGATACTCGTTTTATTTTGAATTCTTGGCTACCGATTTGATCTTAAATTCCTAACAAATTTTTGCAATGGAAAAAAAGATAATATTAAGTAATAAATATTGGCGCACGTTGTGGCGCAGGAAAAAAAAGACGTTTAAATCCGAAAGTTTCGTGACGCTAAGTGATGGGACAACAGTGCACGAATCAGGACAATAAAGGTCCGCCCTGTCTGCGAGGGGTTGCTGTACGCGGCGCCTCATACCACGTGGCATTGTCCTGGCCGGTATTTGTGATATTAAACTGTTTAATCACCGAACTATAGAAAAAGCGTGAGTGCCTACGGTCGCGCGCGTCGTCGTTCGTGAGTTTCGTGTGCGTAGCTGTGTGCACATCGGTTCCCGCATAGCTCGTAAATCTCACCCATTCCGAGTTCCCCTCCCGTATACCATGGAGGAACGGACGGACGCTTATACACCGATACAACATGCTTGTCGTAGCCGATGGGTGAGTGTACGAAACATCCAGTTGAATCGACGAGGAACAGAATGCAGAGGATGAGGAGTGAAATCGGAGGGAACAACAAGTTACACGACGATGGTGATGCGAGATTCTTTCCTCCCTTTCTCTTTTGCGCTAACTACTTTAATATGAAGATAATTTGACGGCTTATCTTTTCTCGAAATAAAATTAACGAGGCTTAAAAAAATTAAATTAAACGTACGCATATTTTAGCCACGCATGTGTAATGATATGCAAATTTTATTCATCTCCGTTGCGTTCATTCAGAAAACGCTTTAATTATAATCGTAGAATTGAACCTATAAGACTGTATCTACTTGATATTCCTCTTGCGAGCAATTTGTGTAGCTGTGATTAGTCAAATTGTTAGAAATTTAATTCGGATCGAGAGAGTAATAAATATGTATCCTAAAATGTCAAAACACTTTCTTTAGAAAGGTTAAGTACTAATCGAGGCTGCGTTCACCGCGAATTCGGCTTTCGAAGCAAAATATTCATCGAGAAAAATTTATATCAACGCAAGTAAAATTTATCAATGTATGATATTTCATCCTCTCGCTATCGTTAATTGACCGCAACTCGTGATAACAGCATTAATTAATAACAGATGTGGAAGGAAGGATTAGTGTTGGTGTAAAATCGTAAAATAGAAGGAGAACGTAAATAAACACGAATAGATTTCAGTGCGGGATTTGCAGATCCGGGAGAGAAGCGACATCGGACAGTATATTGCACCGCTTGTTGCACCGCAACGAAACGCAATAACGTATCGGTGCACAAATGTCAGTACGGTTGTCTGTCGCGGCACATATACACCGCGGGCGAAGCTGTCGAGGACCGAAAGAATAACAACCATAATAGGCTCCTGAATTGTGTGGCGAACAATGGGCAAAATGAAAAACGACACTCTACACTCAGTGCTTCTCTCTCTCTCTCTCTCTCTCTCTCTCCCTCTCCTTCTCCCTTTTTCTCTTTCTTTCCTTCTCTCCTTCTCTATCTTTTTACTCCAGACTTTTTTGTTAAATGACTTTTTATTACTTTTTAATTTAAATTAATTACAAATTGTTGTTTTTCTGATAGATAATTTTACATCAATTTATGTATGACTTTTAAGACATTGGCAGGCAACTCTTAATGTAATCATTTGCTATTTCAATAAAATAAAATGTGTCCAAAATACATTTAGCGATAAGAAAGATATATTAAAAATAATATATAATGCAAAAGTACTTACTACATTAGCAATAATTTACCAATACTCATAACCTTTCACCGACAAACACGTATCTCGCATATTATTCAAAGTTTACAAAAGTCTAATGAGAGATCTCCATCCGCGATAATATAACAATGTACATTATTTACGAGAATTTTATTGTTTAAAATAAAGTAGTAAAACTGCTAAATCTCATCCCCATTACGTTACGAAAGTTAAACTTTACCCTCAAATATTTTTGATTATTATTTTAATTTGAACATTAACGCGCTCTGCACTCAAATTATCTTGTATTACGCCCGAGTTACTTCCTAAATTATCTCGCGTAACATACATAAATTGTATTGAGCAATAAACGATACATTGGCACAAGCATTCCACAACCGTACCAAATTTAAAACATAATTCTGGTATTTTAATGCAATTTTAATAATGTGTTCTGAGATATTTCCATAAAATTTAAAGTATCTCTATTGTCAAAATTATTATATATTCTCCTAAATCATTGTTACGCGGCTTATCTTCGATAATGAACCAAATCATTAAATAGTAGTAAAATATAATAATATAGCTCTTTATCATGTATATATATTATAAATAGATGAAGTTCATTACACAAGATACAATACATCACAATTTTTCAAGAATTTTTTAATATATGAATATTTTTTATAATATATGAATAAACGTTTTAACATCATACATTTTATATATTAAATCACTAGATTATAAAATTACATTATCGGATATGAATGTGAATATAATTTCGACTTTTTAGCATTTTCAAATTTAAAGCTACATAATTTATTTTAACACTGCCGCAATTTTACGTTCGCATAATATTCGAATTATGTATCGAGGGTATTATTCGAATTTTTATAGAATCGGACAAAAAGTTATTTCACTGTATCATAGTATAAAGAATACAAGCAAAAATATATCTCTCACGCACTATTAATTCTATATAATATATTCTTCACGTTAAACGCTTTAACAGTTTCGAAGATTCTTTGGTATCCTGAATCTTATGATCATTATCACGGATCATTATCACTGCTTCCTCACAAACTCTAGAAAGATTTAAAGTTTTTTTTTTCCACTCTAAGGTGTTATAACCTCAGCCACTAAATAAACATCGTTCACACAGCATGGCATAAAATTATATAAGAAAACTAGTCCGCCGCGTACCTACCACAATCTGTCCCGATTTCCAGCATGGCGTAGGACGTGACAGCTTTACGAGGATAATAAGCTAGTATTACGCCCTCACGGTGAGAGTTTTTGCAAATTGAAGTAAATTCCATTCCCATCCCTGTATTCCCCCTGTCGTCCACGATGGTGTACGATGCGTGAAACCACATTCCCCGTAAGTAATGCTTTACTACGCTCGTTGCTCTGGTTCTCTCGTCTAGATCGCAGTCCTCTAGACTTCGTAAGAACCCTTTCACGCGAGTGCTTATATCCACATCAAAGTACCAATAATACCATCAGTCACATTTTAACATAGCAATGGACAGCTATCATGAAGCTTTTCACAGTTACACTATAGTAGCCCGAGACATATAGTTATATCAACTGTGCATAACATATAGATAACAAAAACTTATTTGCGCTTTCAACGTCATGAAGATAAAAATTGTTTTGCATACAGATATCTGTGTGTTGTGGAAATGTATATTCATTAATTAGTAGATGTCCAATATTACTGATTAAATACGATATATATACAGGGTATCCCATAAGTTTTTGCCAAGTGCTTGTGTGTAGATAGAGCGGACTAAGCTAAGTCGAAAAGTTCTTTACCTCTCTCTTTTTACAAAACTCGCTGAATATCGTTTTCAATGATTTTTTACTCAAATACTATTAATTTTACAGAAAAACATATAGAGACAAAATTTACTTATTTCTTTCTCATAAAGTTCTGAGAATTTTTTCAGAATTTTTTAATACCGTATCTTCTCATATTGATAAAAATAAGAAAATGCAGTATTAAAAAATTGATAAAAAATCTCTGAAAAAAAAATTCTTAAAATTCTATATGAGAAGAAAATAAATGATTTTTGTCTCTTGCAATTTTTCTGTAAAATTGATATTTAAGTAAAAAATTATTGAGGACTTTAATTAATATTCGGCAATTTTAGTAATTAATATCTTCTTAACTATTGCGAAAATTGCAAAATGTGGAAGATGACTTTTCGACTCAATTTAGTCCGTTCTATCTATACAAAAGCACTTAGCAGAAACTTACGGGACACCCGTGCGTGTATGCGTGCGTGCGTGCGTGGGTGTATGTGT
>NW_017305779.1:3662567-3666364 GCF_001594115.1 Trachymyrmex septentrionalis | reverse complement strand
TATATATAATTATATATATGTATATTATAAATGTGTTCATATGTATAATATTTTTTTGCAGGATTTTATTCCGAATAATATGGGAAATTGTAATTAAAATAAATATGAAGTCAGTGATATCGACATAAACTTTAATATTATTAATATTAATGTATATTTCTATACACAAATGGTATCTCTATACGAAATGATTTCTATCTTTGCGTTTGTCACACCAGTGGCAAACCACGAATAATTTTGTGTCCCGACACGTTATAGGCTGTAATATCGAAATTCAAACTCACGCAAAAGATATATCAGTTTTATTTTTCGAATAAAAATATGTATTTGAAATATATTTATTAATATGTATCCCATGAAAATATATTTATTTATCCGCACCGAGAGAGCCTGCGCAATCCGCGTATCTTTAACAAGTAGTCACAGACAACCTGGCCAGCCTCGACAACACCTCCTGGTTTTGTTCCTCGACAGGGTGGAAATATCCCTTCGAAATGTTTTCCGCGAAGATAGTACGTGCTCTGCGGTTTTACCCTACCTTCCTCACATGAATATTCACGGCTAATTTGTAAGAAGCTCTCCAAACAACGTTGCTGCATACCGTCTAACCGAACGTACAAGCACTCATACGCGTGCGCACCAACACGACTCGACCACCAGAATTTACCTTTAATTATCGTAAGAGCGAATAAAAGATCGTTTTCACGTGTAAACAGCGAGAATGTTCGTCGATAAATTCAATTTCAGCCTCGACTATCGGTACACGTTGGAAAATCTTCAGTTCAGAATTACGTTAGTGCAAAATTGAAATCCTGTCAGGAAGAGAACAATAAGTTACACGGCAAGATAAGTAATCTACAACAAATAAGGGCGTATGTTGTACGAAAATAATATTTTAATGATGAATCTTTTATTAAAATTGAAATGTAAACAGTGTGAATTAACTATGAAAAAGTTATATATAATGGTATTATATTGATTATATTTCATTAATATTCTTGAGAATAAAAAAGACGAAAACGTCTATCAGCAGATCATAAAAATATTGAGAAAATTATTTTCAAAGGTATACATGATATGCGATTCAATGAAATATGAAATATCGTCAATACATACGCGTATATGGAAACATCGGCGACACTTTTGTGCTCGGGCTCAACTCGCTAGTATTCTCATAAAATGCAAATATTATTAGCATTCTCCGACGTCCTCTTACACGTCCGTGATCTTGCCAATATACATATCTACGTAACTGTACGTACCGTACTTGATATTCAGATGATGAGATTTACGACAATATAAAGATACATTGTCGGATAGTTTCGTACTGTTTGCACATTCGTTTTGATTCAATGTGTAAAGTCTTACCTTTGTAATTATTCTTCGTCGAGTGCGTGAATTTTGTAACGATTCTCATGTGTGGGCAATCCATATATTTGCATAGGTGTACATATACTCGATATTAAGATTATCGACATGACACGTTTGCATAACATGGTTTTCGTGTACTCTCCCGATTCGCGGGCTTATTGTTCGTGAATTACGTTTTATGCAAGGATTTTCATCGCTTACGTTATTAAAGCTGGGAGATTTATAAAATAATTAGCATATTAAATTTTGAATTTTCTAAAAATTTTAGTAAATTAAAAAAAACTAATTTGATTCTTTAAATTTATCGAAATCTTCAGAAAATTATAAAATATTGTGAGAAAAAGAGAGAGAGAGAGAGAGAGAGAGAGAGAGAGAGAGAGAAAATACAATTCAATTTAATTGGTTTTAATTTAGATTTACCAAATAATTACGGTTTTTTCTTTAAATAACTTTAAATCTCTAGGGGTGTGTGTTGCGAATTTGCAACGTTTACTTTAAAATTAAATTCGGGATAAATGTAAAATAAATTTGGGATCCGTACACATTGGTTATCTTATTGAACCGGAAAGTAACATTGAAATATAGTCAGAAAATTTATACGTAGAAATGTATCGATGCATATTGATAATGTTAATGTCGACAGCTTCTTCACTCATTAATTATTTTTTTAAGTAGTAAAAAAAAATTATTTATTATGACAAGACAATGCTGTATTTATAAAGTTAAGGAAAAAATATCATATAATATTAATGCAATGCACTGATATGTACATCGTAGCGATGAATGATAGTACAATACAGGAATAATGTTTTGTTGGTCTCGACTCGACTTGTTGCAATCAAATCAAGTTTTACCGTTGTAATTATCATTCCTCGACCGCATGCATGAGCATTCGAGATGATAGGAAAAAGAATTACATCAGATATAAAGGAGTTCGGCATTTTCTCCGGTTTATGAGCGCGCTTGTTACGAGGGCGTAAAGATGCCCCGCGGGCTTTTATTAAATTCTATCCCGGTGAACACCAAGGTCCGAGTTATATAAACGACGTTACATGCCTTCCGGCGACATTTTAGGGGCACCTAGACGATTCCACGATGCACTTAACGGCCAAATAGTCGATCCATCGTGTCAGATTTGTGTTCCGATTTGCCTTTTTCATGGAGTATATCTATTCGGTAGAGACGAACATCGCATCTCGTCTCGAGTGAGAGGGAATAATGCACAAAAATGAAAACAAGGGTGCATCTCATGCAAAATAATTAGACGTAATCGCTTTCGGTCTAACTAAGTAAAAACTTTGCTAATTCAAAGCATGTGATCATGGTGAACGGCATCGCGTTGCCTTTCAATGGATTAGACCAGCATATGCGATTAAAGCTATTATTAAAATTTTTTAAAAAGAATCGTACGGCTTACATGAAAGCGACACGTGGGAAATCCGTCTGATCATTAGTATTCTCTATCGGTGTGCCGTTGGCGGATGCATAGAGTTTATGTTTCATGTGACGTTTGCGATTGCAAGGCAACGTATTGCTAGATGCTTCGTTTGATTTCCCCAGAGATCCCACTGCACTACACTTTTTAACAACGAATTATAAACTTTCAGTTCTGAATTGAAAGAGGAATTTCGATTATTTTTGTTTGCACCGGTAATTGCTCGCTCTTTCCATTCTTAAACGATACATGCGTATACGTGATATACCAAATAGCTAAAACCAAACAGCTTTTTCCTAAATATTCGAGGTAAGCCATCAATGCGGCGAAACTTGTTTTTATTTCAACGCCGGAACCAGAATGTTTAAATTTTGGTGGTTTAGCACTTAAAAGCTTGATCCGCAAAGAATAAAAATAGTATGATGGCACGATTTTCGACGCAAAGTTATAAAACGGTGGCATAAACTATTCATCTCTCATTCTTAATCTGACATTCGCTGTTAATAGTTTAATAGTTAATAGTTTAATCATGAAAAATTAATGCTATGTTTTATATAGTCACGTATAATTAAAACATCGCGAAAAGGCAATTCGGATTAACGAGGCGAAATAAAGCGAAAGAGCTGTCTGATTTCCCTGTTTATATCGGAACATGTGACGTAGGATGTCCCAAGAGAGAATATCGTCCGGTTCAAAGATTACTCGTTTACGGGAGCCAAGTGATAGATTTGTTATTACTCGTGGATCTCATATTCTATACACACCAGGTGACCGTGTAATAGGGAAAAGGGTAATGGCTATTCAGTATGCATTGCTGTCCCTCGGTACGGGGGTAATATCAAGCTCTCAAGTACATGATATGTTCCATACGGTGCATATATATATGTATCGCGTGTTTATGCATAAGTGTATTGCGCAGTTACAGCCAAGTGGACGCATTCGCGTATGCATATGTCTATGCGTGTATATAGACATGCAAGACATTATATAT
>NW_017305779.1:3645621-3662467 GCF_001594115.1 Trachymyrmex septentrionalis | reverse complement strand
AATATATATATAAATATATATCTGTGGTCGCTTTTTAATTTTTAAAAAAATCACAAAGACATAATGGTTCAGAAAACAACGATTAAGTGAGCATTAGTTATTATTCATGCTTCTCTCTCATCAAAAGCAATAAATATTGCAATTATTGCTATCGTTTTTATCACGCTAATGCAATTTGTACACTTTTAGATCCTTGTGTTTTGTAAATAAATTGATAATACCGTAATACATTTAACTTAGGAATTGCCAGAAATGTAAGTTGCGCTATATATCGTAAGTGACTTGGGACAGTATAGATAACTTGGAACAGCATGTATTTTTGTTAAATTTAATCGTGGTATCCATTAAGTTTTAAACTTCCTTTAAAGACTCATTGATTGGATACTACGATTAAATTGAACAAAAATACATGCTGTCCCAGGTTACTTACACTATCCCAAGTCACCTACATTTGCGATAATTAATGTGTCGTAATACAATAAGAAAAATTTGAACGGTTCAGCTCATATTTAAACTATCCTCAGCAGAAAATTTCTTAATAAAAAAATTAGGCTATTGCGGATTCTTATCAATGTCGAGGTCATCTATAGCAAAATTAGAATTTACATGGTGTACGTGATATGTCTGCGGTGACTATCGCTGCGAGGCAAGTTTCATCTTCAACCTTGCTAACGAAAAAAATCTCAAGCTAAAATTGTTTTATAATCACAATCAATAAGATAAATGCAAATTAAACACTGTATATTCTAATCTATTCACTTCACAGCAGTATCAAGTGCAACCAAACCATGTGAAAGTCAATACAATAAACTAATAAAGATGCTTAATTGAATTTGATACGTGTCATGTCCAAACGTATTGTCAGACAACAAATTGATATAACGAGCCAGTAACAGAAAAAAGAACATTCTGGTCAACTTAAAAATAAATACATATTATTGTATTTATATCTTGTTGAGTATCTCTAAGTAAGCGTGGTTTAAGTATTTTCAGCTTTCAGTGTTCGTTTTCATGTTCAACCTATTCGATTGGCGATTGTAGCAGCTCCGACATTAAACTTTTTTTTCATGCCGATAAGAAAAATAAATTTTTGCGCACAATTGTTTCATTAAATCCGTGACAATATCCTCGCTTTTGCCATTCGCCGCATATACATCGAAGCATAGAGAGAAAGAGAGAGGAGGGGAGAGAGAGAGAGAGAGAGAGAGAGAGAGAGAGAAGGATGTACCGGATGAGACAGGCAGATTACCTAATCACGGGTAACCCGTAAAGCAATCAAATTCTCCGTGGTATCGTTACCAACGTGTTGGTCGTGCATCAGTGTGAGGGGTGCCCGGGTCGAAGGTTCGTACGAAGGGTAGTCAGAGACGGAGTAGATGAAGGGAGAAGTGGTAGGGGGATCGGCTTCGTAGGCCGTTAAATTCGATTTAAACCATTAATGCAGTATTGTCCGGGTAATGACCGTGCATCCGGCGTCGAGTTTCCTTTTCGATGTCATCTCCCGACTGCTGTTGCTGCCGTCGTTGCTACTGCTGTCGTCGCTGCTGACTGTTTCTTTTAGCAAATTAGAGATGCTTCGTTGGCAGTCGCAGATGCATTTACGATCGCATTTAAAATATGCGCGTCAATCAATAATCGTTGATTTGCTTTAATGTCACTTGGCTCTCCATTAAATATCACGATTAATGTTTGAGAAATAATTATTCGTTTCTACGTAAGGATGCGAAAAGGATTTTTTTTTTTCACGATCGTAACTAATCTTTAAATGCCTAACTATACAGAAACATACTGGCGCATGGCATATCCAACCCGGTTCGATTATTTATAACTTTCATGAAAATGAATATATTGCATACATTTTTTTCAATCGAAACGCCAAACATTAAGAAATATAACAATAACCGTGCAAATGTATGTATCTTTATTGATAAAAAAGTTAATAAACAATGGAAAAATCATTGAAAAAACATTGAAAAAGCCGAGTATGCCATATCGAAAAGGCGTTTAAAAGCTAAGACTGAAAAATATTTTGCTATTTGCAGTTACTTATTTTGTTCATAGAAATTTCATTTCCATAAAAACGACAAAATACATCCATATTTTCCTTGTATAATCAATAGAGATATATAGAACTGAACTTTACCATTTGTGCGCGACAACATTAAGAAGCACATATGTAGGTTTAAAGGCCAAAATATCTTTCATCACATTTATATTTTCATCAAGATGTATATCATAAAAACGAGAGATATAATACCGTAAACTCTTGCAAGACTATTAGAGAGAACGAGTTATATCCTTTTGAAAAGCTGCACGGCTGTAGATCTCCGCGCGCGAACTTAAAAAAATTATGATATATCGCGGTGTATTGTATCCGTTTTTACAACTGCAAGTAGTTCTGGCAACACTATCTCCCGCTTTTTTTTTTTCTCGCGGGATAACATTGTACGTACGGATTCTCTGCAATAAAGCCACGCGACGACTCCGCAGAGACAACGGCGCGCAGCGGTCACTTTTAATCGCCCGTTTATCATCGTGTGTCGTACCGCCTCTCCATTCGGGTTTTACTCGCCAAGTTGGCGAGCTTACGATACCGCCGAATGTAGTAATTTCGATAATAACGGGCAGATTAGACTTGAATATCCTGCGTGATCGTTATTAGACAATTACATACGTTCTATATTGTGTTAATACAAGATATTAAAATCCGTCCCTATATTGTAATTGCGAAAAGGATCAAAGCCTTTCTCGTATGTCCTACTTCAGGCTGATTGTTCAACCGTTGCTGAATCTCCTTCTAATAGCCGTCGAGTTGTTTTTAATTCGACTGTGTACATTTATCTTTTTAAGCGACTCTAACTCAATTGATCCCATTCTCGCCTTCTTTTCTCCTTAATCCCCATTCTCCGCTATTCTTTCCTCTGCTCTCTTTTTTATTTAATCATGTCTTGTATCACGATACATTTAATGGAACATCAAGATGCAAATTAATATAATAAAGAATTTTATTGTAATGTCTGTTAAACTGATATATACAATCGACATTTTTTTTCTTTATATTTTTTTTTCAATAAAAAGAAAATTGAAAGCCGGAAAACCAGCATATAAAAATGATAATATAAATATGATTATTCGCTCATAAAAGAGAATAGTATATAATACATATATTTAGACTAAATTATAAAGTTTTTATCAGCTAAGAGTAAAAAGGTCGTGCAATATAAAAATATATATAATTTATACAAACGAATAAGGAACAGATAGAAAATGAAAACAAACGTGTGATAGACAATAAACTGAATAAAATTGTAAAGTCAACAAGAAGTTACATCCAAGAGCTTGAACTCACTGCAAGATAACGGTATAACTGTTTTATTTATTTTACTATTTCTTTTATTTTTATTATATGTGTCTGACCTCGGATGCAGCTCTTGTTGACTTTATAATTTATTGTTTAACACGCATTCATTTTCGTTCTCTATCTGTCCTTATTTGCGTAACTTACATTTTTATTACATGATGATTTAACTTTTTACTCTTGGTCGATGAAGACTTATAATTAGCCGAAACGTACCACACTATTGTTCTTTTTTATGAGTAAATAAATAACAATTTACATTATAAATAATTTATGTTATGAATTATTTATATTATTATCTTTGCTTTTTTTATTATAAATAATTTATATTATTCTCTCTGCTCGTCTTTTGGCTTTCAATTTCCTTTCTGTTGCTTTCTAAGAGAATCAAGCTTTGAGTTTATTTCTTTTTTTAATTTTAAATTTATTTAAAAAAACTACGAAAGCCAATTAATTCAAATATCGATCTTTGTGCAAAAGTGTTTTAAAATTGCTTTTTCCAATTACTTAAATAAATCGTTACGAGACAAATAACGCGATTTACGATGTTGTATCTGTTGTCCTGAATATTTCATACCACGCTGCCATGTTCGAATATATCCCTACTCAATTCAGGCATATGAATAGTATTAGCTACGTGCACAGTTAACGAGTTGACGCCCGATGCATAAATAATGGGCTGGCCGATTAATAGCGCGATCGTTCGCTTAATGATCTAAGTTAATAAGAGATAAACACTGACAGAGCAATATCACGAAACTGTTGATGGCCATGCCTGTTTCTGAATAATATCATTGTTGAAGGGATTTGATAATTATTTAATTCTAATTAGCAATAATCCCTTGTTATTACTTATTTGCAATAAGAAATTAAAAAATACATTTGAATTATTATTTAACTAAAATCAAGTAAAAATTAATCAAGCTTCTAAGAATTGTGTCTAAATATATTATAGAAAATATTCTCCATTAAATATTCAACATACATGCACATATACTTTTGGAACGAATATTTTATCGCGGATGAAACGAGATTTAATGACAAAAAAAGCTTCCTTTTAATCTTTTCACTAATGCTAATTTTTAAAAATATTAAAATTTTCAAAGAAATATCCATATGATATTAAAAAATTCTGTCTATATGTCATTTAATAAAAATTCTTTGCATTATAATTATTAATTGCTGGCTTTCTAATAAAATCTCAATAAGCAGTTTTTATTCATATGCTGCCCCTCTATTGTACGGATATTCGCTGCAATTAAAAAAATAATACGCTGCATTTTCTCTTTATAACGAGTTATGCAGCTGCTCCAAATCCAAACGCATTTTTGACGATAATGAGAACACGAGATAAAAAATACGGCCTGTAAAGCGTGTGTGGATTGAGAAAGCGGAAAGAGATGGTTATTGCGACAGAGATGGTTAGTGTCTTTAATCACGAGATACACAATGCGAGAGGTGTTACTTTTACGGTGTCGCAGATAAATTGTCGGCGTCGAGGGGTATCTGGACAGTGCGGTCATTTTTGTCCGTACGTGACTACTTTCTGAGATACTTGACCGTATAAGACCAGGATCGTAAGTTGCGTCGTGAGAACATAGTATCCTTCTCTAGGTCGCTACTTCCAAACGGCATTTATTGAAAATTTATCGTTTTATTCTCTCGGGATTTTATTGATTTTCCGTTTGCCGTTTATCAGCTGATACTTGTCGTGTGTGCGTAGATACACGTCAACACATATCGATATCTATTACGAGAAATATTATACTATCTATCTGTCGAATAGATATTCGCAATTTTCGTAATTAAATGAGGTTAAATGTTTTTGCTTATTTATATATTTTGAGAATTACCGATAAAAAATCGGAACATTGAAGATCGAAACCTTATGATAAAAAACTCCGTCAATATGTCATTTAGTAACATTCACAATTCTTTGTATCATAATTATAGTTTAATTATTGACTTTTCAATCAAGTCTTAATAAGCAACTTTAAACTTTTTATTCACATCTTTTTATATAAAATAACAACGCCATACACTGAAATTTTGATCATTCTTGGACCAATGAATGATCATTAATCAATGTCCGACTTAATGTAGTTAATTCATTGATACCATAACTGGATTTATTTATATAACTATATATGCATTCTTACAATGAATTCTAATAATAGTTCTATGACCTAAATCATTATAAAAATTCATTGGACCAGTTTTCATTATTTTTTCATAATTCAATGAATATTTTCTTGTATTTACGTACAGTTTTGGTTCAGTGTAATAAACAAGTATAATGATATAATTAGCTCTTTGAACTACGTCAAAAATAATGAACAATAAGGAGCACATAGGCCAAAATGAAGACAATATGAAATATAGAATATAAGAAGCTGCGTGATAGCAGCTTCTTATCTTCTAAATCTTTTCATTTAACTTAATCGCCTTCTATCGATGTCAATAATTAATAATTTTTTATACAGACAGGAATTTTGGTGCAGACAAACAGTGCGTATATTCCGTGAATTCGGAATAAAATTGAAGTAACGAACGGGATGTTTCAGCTGATAATAGCGCGAGTAATTGATGTGCGTCTCGCACGCGCAAAGGTATCTTCTTTTCCGTATCGGTGTGCTACACGTGGCGCTGCACAGCGCCGGTGTATCCCGGTGACGCTTCCTCGCGCTAACATAATGAATCCATACCATGCACCGGACGCGTTACAGGTCGCATCGTGAGGGTCAAACGCACGTGTACCCACGTGTGTGCACACGTCGCGCTAAACATACAAATACAGTGGCATGTTGTCCCCCTTCGCTCTCCCGTTCTTCGCGATCGCGTTGTTGAAAACGGCACATTTCGTAATTGGAATACCAGTCTATACGCAGCAAAGAGAGGCGCACATTGCGGCGATACGCACCTGCGTATATATGTGACGACACGCGAATAGACGGGGAAAGATAATAACGGATAAACAGTGCGTTAATACGCAATGCGTGCGGATACGACGTGGGCATATTTGTCATTACATCGGGACTGATTAGTAGGAAAACCATGATTGTTGACATAAGTATGTTTTACATGAAGTTACATCGCAGTTTGATTGCATAAAATTCTAAAGAGATGCGGCGCGGTGCATTAGATTAAAGTATTAAAGTAACGCACGTACCTAATTACTTTTAACAGTATAACATAATGCCGTGCAAAACTTTCTTAGACGCGAAAATTATTCTGTTACGAACAAAGTACTCTTATGAAGTAACTCTTATGAAGTTATCTATATTTAAATTCGCAAGATACGGTTCGCGTTCCCAATATCGTTCCAGATATAAATACAATTACGCTTTCTTGAAATTGATATATTGTTAATTTATTAACATTGGAACTTTACGCGCTTTATAATGAGCTTAATAACATGAAAAATGTAATGACAGAAAAATGTGAGCCGTTTATCTAATTAGATTCATAAAAAATTTCTCCTTTATCCTGCAACATTAGCTTAATCTCTGAATATTTAATAATCTCTGAATATTTAATAATAAAGAGCTCTTTCGGTATGATACGGTACGTATCTATACGCGCGTGTCTGCATATGTGGATTCCGGCAATTCGATATAGGGATAACGAGAAGGATGAACAAGAAAGAGAGCTATAGTCGAACAATGTCCGGTATGGATAGGCTCGTGCGGCTTCCATTACCTCCACTGACAATTAATAATTACCCCGTATCGCTGATGATATCCCGGAATGCATTTTGGCTCGTAGAATTGCGACCTATGGCCTCCCTCCCTCCCTCCCTCTCTCGCCTCTAGATACCATTGCAAATCTCTGTCTTTCTCTCCTCTCTCTCTCTCTCTCTCTCTCTCTCTCCCCCCCCTCTCCCCCCTCCCTCTCCTCCTTCTCCTTCTCTCCTATTACATCCGTTAGATCACAGCGGGCTGCAAACGCGGCACAGCGCATGCATCCTCGTGCATCTGGACGATCCAGTTCGTATCGGTTTGTAGTAACGTTTCGCCGAACGCGGCTCTGAACCATTTTGTCCAACCCTCCAATAACTGGAGGTACATTAATGCAGCCTAGCGAGAAGATAACGCCGTTGCATCGACGGGCACGATGGGCACACAGCGCTATCGATCCTATCGACCGATGCGCGAGAAGTTAATAGGGAAAGCACAGGAGACTGTTGTACACGGCCAGCAGTAGCAGCAGCAGCAGCAACAGCGGCAGCGGTACCATATTTTAAGGGTGGCGGTGGTTGGCGAATAGAGGACAGAAAGGGGGCGATGCTGCCTACCGTTTGCATCGCCGCTGGCAACGTAGCTGCGTAGTCAGAATCAGTGCTATATCGCGCTACTGGACGCATGGATTCGCGATTCTGTAATATGGAATTTCTCCAGCCTTTGGTTGGGAGAAGGAAAAATCCACCCATTATTATCGTGCATATGTCGTAATTCATCAATAGGCTTGCAAGAAAAATCAAATCATGTCACATGATTTGATAGTTGATATTTTCAACGAAATCAATATACATATATTAATTTTATTAGGATATGAAATTATGAACTTTCTACGATGTCATGAAAATTCTGCGAAAATTCATTTTTGATCGTTTCTAATAAAGCAATACAAAGAGAGAGAGAGAGAGAGAGAGAGAGAGAGAGAGAGAGAGAGAGATAATTTAGTTACGTACAATATTAATAAATTGAAAGTTTCCTACAGCACATCGTAAACAAATATCTGCAGAAATTCATTTGTGCTAAATATATAGTATAACAAATGAATTTACTTTATTTATCCTTGATTTCATGCATAAAATGCGCAATTCTGTATCTAAAAGAAAGTCCAAGTGATACGCATAATTGTTGTCTGTTGGTCACATTTATCAAGATTAATGACTCCGACAATGAGATTCTCCCCAGTCCTTTTAATAGAGAAAACAAATTAGTTTGTGCTGAAAGGACCACGTCCAGGAAACCCAGCCTTACTTTGGAGTTACATTCATGATTTATGCGCAATATACGCGAGAAATCATATCTATATCTAAATACGATAAACGTAAATTACCACAAAATATTGTAGCTATATATTGAGTGCACAACGAAATTACTGTTAATATATATAGAGAAAAATTGGAGATTCGATCGAGTAAAATTCACTTGTGCGATATTAGGAGAAATTTACATATAAGCAGGATAATAGGACACAGGGATAGAGCTCGCGGAATCTCAAATCTTCGACAATGTGCAGCTCGTATTGGAATCCGAATGCGGATACATTGCGTATTATCGATGCAGGACAAAACGATCGCTCGCACGCATCTATTCAGTCAAGTATGCAAACCGATAATTGAATGAAAAGCACAATATGATGACGTCTCGTTAATAAATATCTGAAACTACTATTTTCATATGAAAAGAGATAATATCTCTATATTGCGTTATTTTCAGAATTAATACAATGATATCTGTGTATCTAACATCACAACTGATCGGAATTGTGCAAATTTACAAATAACAAATAACGAGAAAAGTTTGATTCAATAAATAATACTTTATTTGAGCGAAAAATTTTTTGCGTGTATACAAACGAATATTGTACTTAAACTTTACGTCGAAATGCTCCTTAATTACGAAATAATTAATCTAATTGTGAGAAGATAATTTAAGCAATGAAATAATTCTGATAAAATAATTTTTATCAGAATTACTCATCTCGAATGTAATACATATCTGCCGACAGAAACCTGTGTACAATAATCATACATTACAACTCACGATTTTATCGAATGAATGTGCAGACAGAGAAAAATACAAAATGCGTGCATTATGCTACGTATCAAGGCGAATACACGTGTACTTTATCCGTTGAAAATGTCCGTACTACCTCGACAAATTTGCACCCGTTTTTTTTCTCTCATGCAGCACTCCAAGATATTTATTGTTTTAATTTACCACACCGTGGTATTTAATTATAGAGAGTTAATTTTAACTGGCACGCCGCATAACGAGCATGATTGCACCGACTCTTAACTAAACTTAGTCTTTTGTTTGTATTTACAGAACAAAACACAACGATTATTTATGAATCTGAAGAATGCATCGATACGTAAAAAGAAACGTGTCCCAGTTTAAAAGTATCTCTGCGAAACTTCAATACTCTGCTCCAAAAATCTAATTGTTTCTGTATTATATATTTATTTTTTTTTTATATCTATATAAGATACAATAACTATATAAGTAAATCGTATATTGTTTCTAATTAATAAATACGTTTGTGAATCGGAAAAGAACAAAAAATGTACAATATAGGTTCACTAATTATATATTTTATAAGTATATTTTACAAATGTAAAATGTATTTTGCAGCCTTTGTTGTAAGAAATATTTCAAGATCTAAATATTCCTCAAAAATATTATCGTAGAACATAGCAGTACGGGATCTAAAACAACAGTTAAATGCATCTCCTTGTTCCTTACTGGTCCGTGTTTAACGTCTAAAATTGGTGAAGACTGTTCATTAACAGAGAGACCATGTGACTCCGTGCCAAGAAATAGTCGGTCTTTGTTCAGTGTACTGTCTCCACTATCGAGAGTTTAGCACCAGTGCGAGAGCACCAAACGGAGGAGACAAGAGAAAGCAGAGGATATAGAAACTCCTCAGGGAAGTGAGCAAAAATAAAAGAAGAGATCGCGCAGAATAGAAACACAGTCGCGCAGCTGCGCGAAGCGAAAATGTAGATCGAGACTGATGTAGATACGACTGGTTTGTTTTCATCTAATTAAGCGCCATTCACGAGTTTTGGCATCAATACAACTTGAAGCATGTGCATTAATTACGATAAATTAACATATTCTTGAAACGAACATGTAATAGTTTTTTTAATTTAACACATCCCTCTGAATATTTATTCAATTTTCGTTCGACTGTTATCTAAATCTATTTCGTTTGACTAATATCTAAATATAGAAATAACTATTATTTTTCGAACTTCTTCAAGGAGGAACTTTTCATATTATAAAGTAAAAAGCATTTTGCATGACGTGAGTCCAAGTGATATAAAGTGATATTACATCTGCCATCATATGACATCATAGGACTTCTCATTTTTATTTATTATATTCACTATATTTTCATTTTTCCTTTGCATACGCAATATTAAATTTAAAAAAGACTAAACATATATATATATATATATATATATATATATATACACGTCAATGTTCCGAAAGAAATTAAATAGTATTATGATTTAAATTCGAAATAAAATAATGTTATTCTTTATTACATTATCTTTTAAGATTTTAGCTTAACAAATATTTTTTCTGAATATTCAGAATCGCGTGTGACGTTTAATAAATTACGTTCGTAATCGCTACGCACAACCCTCTTCGCGTGAAAATGAAAGTAAAACAATCTAGAAAAGTGCGAAGAAGAATGATGAATTAAAGAAAGCGAAAGGAAAGCAACGGCACAAGGCGCGAATTACGTACGGCCAAAGGGCAATGTGCAGAAGAATGACACGCAAGCGGCGTGGAATCTAATGAAGGTGAAGAAGAGACAAATGAAAGAGAGACAGAAGAGAGCGGCAGTAGACACAGATGAAGAAAAAGAGCAAGCGTACGATACCGAAATAGCCGGACATTCCGTTAACTTGGCTCTCTGCAGCTACTCGAGACAGAGAATAAAAGAGTCGAAGGAAGGAAAGCGGCGTTCGTCTGTCGTGTTTCTCGCCGGTCCTACCTCGTCTAGGAGCGTTTCAATTACGAAATCCTGCAAAATCGTCCGACGATTCTAGCAGAGTGTTCGTCTACCCGTTATATCCGTCGCTGTGGTGCCCTTTTTGATTCTATTTCTCTTTTCCTTCCCTTATACCATCTCCTCCTCGTTCAATTTTCTCTTCCTTGCGCGTTTCAATCTTTCTCTCTTTCTCTCTCTCCCTTATCGTGTTGCTGAAACGGCTAAATAAAAGAGATACGTCTATTGTTTGTACGACACAGAGTAAACACCGGTAGCTGCAAAAAAACAAAGGCAAGGCTCCCGGATTGCAGGGGTTTCGGTACTCGGATATTTATGTCCCTCTTTACATTCACGTGTGGCCATTAGTTGACAATTCGACGGCGATTTTCAAACAATTCCAATATTGCTACGAGAAACACACACCGTGTTTCGCGATTGCTCGATTCAACGAGAATTGCAATCGACCGGCAGATTAAAAACCGAGCAGTTCCGAAAGCATTTTATTATTAAAAACATATCTTAAATACGTGAAAATTGATGTTTTCAAACTAGATCAGACTTTTTCATATAATTTGACGTTATTATAAGATTATTGTTTTGTGTCAATCTTTTTCTTCAAATAAACGGAATGTGATAAATTAATTTAACTCTGCCATAACTGGAAGGGTCACAAAAGTTCTAATTAAAACTGATGTCGCGATTGAACCAAGTAGCCAGAATGTTTGTACTTAAACATATTTTGGTAGTTGAAAAATAATAATAAATAATTTCAATAACTCAGAAATATGTGTTATTTAAACTGACCGTTGCATTCAAATTTCGTACAATGCTGGCATGCATATCAGTTACTCTCTATAATTGTATTAAGCTTAATTTAATCTTAACGAATCAGAGTATGACTTATACCGATGACCCCGCGGTCTCTGCAGGTGAAATCTGGCTGTTATGAAGCCAGTCGAATAATGGAGTACAATACAGCACCATTTCGCGCTTAAATTGCCAGACATTGTTTAAGCCAGTGACGAATGATCCTGCGCTTTTCTTAAATCCCGTGAAACTCTAATAAAACGAAGATATACAGAGTATCGTAATAGTAATAACTATAAATCGTTAGAGTGTTAATATGCACTAAATAGTAACGTGTATCTCGCACAACTGTTCAATTGAAAGCATAATTAGCAATAAATTATCTAAACGGATATTAATTCCTTTGAGAGCAGAGATGCGTTATACGAAAATTTTCATTGTAAGTGTACAAAAATGATTTCTTTTTAGCCCGGTTGTGTTTCAATGAGAAACACACATTTCGTACAAACTCTGTTAACTCATTTATTTCATTAAAGTAAAACGATTTATCCGGCTTAAATTAATTTAATGCATTTTGCAATTAATTATTATTAAATAGCAGCCAAGTTTCTCCGCCAAAATTATATCCCTTCTTTTTAATTGGTGGGCTTCTTAAATTGCAGACAGTTCCGAAAATGCTTTGATACGGCGGTATAATTATACACGTTATCCGGCTGTCGCCGTCCTACGTCAATATCCCGAGTGCACTGCAAATAAAACGGTTCGCGTTTCGAACGGGATTCACTCTCGTAACGAACGTTCGCAAATAAAGATCGTAATTCCTTGCCCATAGGATAGCAGTAGGATAGCGGCTGACGGTGGTTACGCGCGCATGCTGTTTCCTAAAAAACAGCCGTAGGTCGTATGATCGATACGTGATTGTTAGACGGTATACCAATGTCGATGGAATATCACATTATGTAATTATGTGGGTTATTCCCCGGCGCTACGAATATTTCGCTCGTGGCTCTTGCGCGATGCGTATTATTCCGAGATTCAGCGCAAAACCGTGGAATCACGTGGAACTTCCACTAGGAGAGATTCCGGATCCGAATCGTTTTAACTCCATTATGACTTTTTCTTTCCGATGGAAGGAATCCAAATCGAATCGTTGTTAGATATTCCAACGAACATCGGTGCTAACGTCACGTAAAAAACGCGTACGTAAATTGAAATGTATTTCTTTGTTTTTAAACATATTCTATTCCCTTTCTTCTCCTTTTTCTTTCAATTAAAATATTCCTATTTGTTGAAATAATCCACTGAAAACTAATTGATTGACAAATAGCAACGAGGAAAACAAATGCAACTATTTAACCGAATATATTTAACGCATATATTTAACTTGCTTTTTATTTTTAATTTTCTTTGCAATTTATAAGTAAATGGCAATCAAAAAGATTATTTGCGCAATTTTTTTTTTCGAGAAGTTTTTTTATTTATTTATTACGCGATTATGATAAAGAAACGAAATATTAAATACATATAAAGCTTATACGATCAATATTACAATAAAGCTCTTTTAAAACATGCTATTGATAAAATAGGATCAGAAAATGATTGCGCTCTTTTAAAGCGAGCTATTGATAAAATAGGATCAGAAAATGATTGCTAAAAATACTCAAACTGCAAAACGTTTCATTGATACTGAAATATTCTTAGTCCTGTTAGATACACAAATAAAAGAGCTGGAGATTGAAAGGCAATGCTTTCAACGTGGCCAATCAATACGGAATACATATTCATATTTATATGTAGGTTGAATAGCAATAGAATAAAATCAATTAATTTAATTGAAAGATACATATATAAATCACGAACAGAATAATATTTTAAAATAGTATACCTGTGAAAAGAAATGTTTCTATAAATATTTATGGTAATCACTGCTTTTCTGTTTTAATCTTTAACAAGTGATATGAAAAAAGTTGATGTAATTGGTGATGAAGGATCTTTCTGATCTCCTACTTATTTTCAAGTTCTTCTTTTAATAATTCTTTTGACGAAATGTTAATTATTATTTATTTAAGATATTTAGGATAAAGAAGAAAACAATTAATATTTCCAAATTAATATCTTTAATTACACTGTTCGACAAAAAAAAAAAGATTTATTTCAAACTGGAACAAGATTAGTAATTTTAATAGGTTTTTTGTATGTTGAATTTCTATTGTTGAAAATAACTCTTTTTTGCAACTTTAATTGCAAATTTCTTAAAATTGTAACGTAATGAAGCAATCGAATTCAGCATCCAAAAAATGACTAATTTCATTCTAGTGTTTTTTTTTTGTCGTGCAATGTTATTTATTCATTTTGATATCCGCACAAACGTGAACAAAAAAATAAAATCAGACAACATCTAGAGTGAATTTTGAGAGATTATAATATATATAAATACATATATCTCACACACACACATTATCATCAACTATACCGTAATATTTATCTCTCGCAACATCAATTAATTAAGACATTAATTACTGTCTCAATAAATCGAAATTTAGTATTTTATGTACATAAATATTTAATGTTCTTATTTGCAAAGAAATATAATATTAATTATTCCAATTTTCGATTCCACTAAAAAACAAAGACTGTACCTAAATTCAAGAACTGCGCTTGCAGATTAATAATTACGTTTCTGTTATTACGAATCAATATCGTAACTATTATTAACATCGGAATCTTAACATTCTATAATCATACAGTGCATTGGCTAGGCTTTCATTTCGATATCTCTGATACAGAAAATGTAAGTCAACTTAGTCACCAATACACGTCGTTGTAACTTCTCGGTTCAGTTCGGCTCGAAATCGCGATCAGTTTTCGTAGAAGTCCTGCGATATCAAATCAGGCAACGAAAACGCAGACTCCTCAAGCCCTCAACTCAAGACGACGATTCTGAAATCGAAGTTTCTTGGCTATGTAAGCAGAGTCGTATTTCTAGCGCTTTCTGAAAGAAAGTCCGGCTGCTGGAAAGTCCACGGGGGTGATTGGTGGACGACGAGCCGGGATTGAGGGTGGTGCACCATTACGAGAGCGAATAACAATAGCCACATCCGTGTATGCGTTTCCGGTCGGTGAGCACCTTCCGGTTGTGAATTACGCGGATGAATAAATAGAGTGGAGACCTAGATATTCTGAGCTACGGAGAATATTACGAACGACCGAGTACGCAAGCATATACATACAAGCACGTTTAATGAAATTAAAATGAATGGCAAAGGAAGGATTAGCTGCTGCTATACGACGGTCGAATATCCGTGGCGAGAGACGAGAAACCACCTTGGAAAACGTTACGCTCGTAGAGGCGAGAAAACTTTTTGCAAGTTAACTTCTTGTCTGTATGAATCCATTACGATAAAATTAAAAATTCACCTTTGACCACACAAAGTAACGAATATTTATTATAAAGCTATATAAATAAATGATACTAATCTTACTGTAACTTTTCGTATCTAACAAATAATTGCCACACTATTGTTACGTCTGTAACGTATATCGCAATGAAAATGATTGATATTACAGAAATGTCAGCGTTGCATCGTAAAATTACGATCACATATGGAGACAAAAGAATTCTGACCTGTGACAAAAGGAATTCATGCATATAATACAATTCCACGAGGAAAGTCAACGATCACTTCTTTGAAATATCAGAACAATAATTCAAACGTAACAAACGGCCGAATAGTCAAGACGTTGCTGCATACGTTCACGAACTTCTGCTGCATATTTTACGAATCACCAGCTGCGCAAACTCATGCAGCAACCTCTGCGCAACGATTTTGGTTTACGAAAATACATTCTCCACAGAAGTGGATATCCTCTTGATTGCGTTTTCATAAACTGAATTTTCATAAAATTTTCTTCGAAGACAAGAGAAGAGAGTTGAAATTAAAAATACCCCCGTGAGAGAGAAATTAATCATTTACAAATTAAAATAGTAAACACTGTAACCCCAGAAAACATAAATTTGCAGTGTTAACGTAATTTTTTTTTTTTTTTTCAAATCCGCACGCAGGAAGAAGCAAAAAGATATATGGAAGATAAAGAAATATTTGGAAGATTCACCAAAAAAAGCAAAATACTCTTGCGAGACTCTCAGAGATGAGCAAAAAAAGAAGTTTCAACGAAGTCGGATTAGTTGCGTTGTGGGTGCGCTGTGCACACTAAGTGGCTACGGGGCAAGACTAATTATTCTAATGGGCCACAGTGTTTGTATTTACCATGTAAATGGTGCATTCAAAGGATCGGTACCAGCCTCTGTGGACGCTTGAGTGCGCATCCATGTCCTCCTCCGCAAGAGCGGAACCGTAACACACATTGTGCCGATCGGTCCATCGAGATTGATGAGATATCGATAACGTCGATACGAAGAAAGTGCCCTGGGATTTTATTCTCCGCGGCCTCGAATTATTGTCATCTCGCCAATTTCGATTATATTAAATATATAACGAAAGAAAGTAGGTTTAAGATAGATTGCATTTTTTTTCGTCTAAAACCAATAATTTATTTTCTTTTTATAATACATGAATTGAACGTCCTGTACAATTTTAAAGTAAATTAAAAACGAACATTCTCTACTTTTATTCCAGGTATATTTTGACATACACAATATAAAATAATTCTATACGTTCTATTTTATCGCGGATAAGAGAGAAATATCTGTAATGGTATAAAAGCTATATAATTACATTTGTCGAAAAGACTTTCATTAAGACCTAACTTTAACAGCTAATAAACTATGAAAGAAAATAGAGAAATTAAATTGCAATGCACACGATGCATGAATTGCGCACTGGTTTTATATTTATGATTTACCCTGCTTACGCTTCAATAAAAATATCTTGATAGAACCATCAAACTTCTAGATCAAATCATTTGCATCTCTTTCGACATATT
>NW_017305779.1:3644277-3645521 GCF_001594115.1 Trachymyrmex septentrionalis | reverse complement strand
ATATATATATATATATATATATATCAATAATTATATAAATCACATCGATCCTGCAACTAATAAGAAAAGCACTTTTTTTTCACGCTAACATTTTTTAATATATTAATCTCCAAAGAATCTTTATTTTATTCTATCCATTGCTTTGAAAATCAGCAATCATCTTGTCGATTTCCAACGCGACGGATTCGATTTCTTCGTAACGGGAATGCGACTCCTCCTGAAACGACCGTACCGATCAATTTATACGCATTCTTTACTCCTTCGATTCGCGAATGCAGATGGTGTCTGCCTCGACGTCGCGTCGAGACGCTCGACGGTGTCCCCTCGTAGACGTCGCGTCGACGCCGTAACGGTGGTGGAACTTTAATTCGCGTTTTCGGATTTCCAATATCGTAAAGCGGCGAAAGAAGACGACGAGTAATACATGACGGTCGATAAGGATAACTTCCTTTCGATAGGCGACGGAAGCATGAAAGGTGAGGGGTAGCGACGGTGGTGCAGGGATGGCGCGGGGTCGAAAGGGGGTTATTTCGTGACTGCTGCTTGCGCCGCGTGTATTATCATATTTATAACTCGGTTCGACCCGCAGAAACGTGAAAAAGCTGGGGAATGGACTTGGTGCGACAGACGGAGCCCGTTCTATGTGACGCGCTCAAGGATATCACGATGAGATCATACTACGAATCAAGTATGTTAAGATGCACTGTCATCGATAAACTTTCTCTCTCTCTCTCTCTCTCTCTCCCCCCTCTCTCTCTCTCTCTCTCTCCCTCCTTTCTTACTTTTTTTTACATTATAATAAAAGATAAATCAAATCCTTAATAAAATAGCCACATCAAATCTTGAGAACTTCTTTTGTATTCATTGTAAGAATCTTTAAAAAAGTCATATATTGAAAAGTTTTTTTTTTCTTTTCTGTATTGTGTGAGGTAAAGTTTTAAAGTGAAATGTACTCAATAAAATTATACATACGCGTGTACTATGTTATTCCTAGTTTCTTCTGTTTCTTCCATTTATACATTTCCTTCGCTTTCTTTTTCTGCTAGTAATAATAAAATAAAAAATTTATTGTGATATATATATAAAAGTTAGTTTGATGTATAGTAATTGTCAAAGTAAATCTTTTATCATATTGAATCTATGTTGAGTCTATATAAAGCGCGTGTAGAAAACTGAAAAAGAAAGTTTTCTTTAACATTTCTTTTAAAACAATAAGAAATAAAAATATTCTTTACCCTGAGATC
>NW_017305779.1:3643513-3644177 GCF_001594115.1 Trachymyrmex septentrionalis | reverse complement strand
TATATATTTATTTATATTTACTTCAGCGATATACTATATAATTGCAAATACAAGATTTATACGGTATTAAATTTTGAATGAATAAAAAATAGTAAGTATTTATATGTATAATAACGCTTAATAGGTACCTGCACAGGAACTCATTAAAATATATCTACATATAAATAAATATATATTATATATTATATATTTGTATAAAAATTTGTCTCTACAAATTTATTATAAGGGTGATTCAGATCACTCGTAAGAGCTGGCATGTATATATTTCTCATGAAAAAGTGAGTCGAAAATGTCAATAGCAAAATGTTGTAAACACATATATCTATATTATTTAGAACGATCGTAGATATATATATGTGTGTGTGTGTGTATGTGTGTGTGTGTGTGTGTATACATATGAGGATAAATCAAATACGACAAAGAATGCTATCATCACGATCAAAGTTAGATGTTTCGAATGATACATATTCTTTATTAAATGAATTTATTTCAGATGTGATTGCGCACCGATAACTTTCGGACTTCCAACAGAATCAATCTGAAAGGTTCGGACCTTAGTCCCAGGTTCGAACTCTGGCTGAGGTAATATTTTTTGCAATAAATTCTTTATAGTTTTTCTAATTTAATTTAGGGGGAATTTAGAGGGTAGTAGTAGAGTTTTAGA
>NW_017305779.1:3642607-3643413 GCF_001594115.1 Trachymyrmex septentrionalis | reverse complement strand
CTCCGCGCAATATATATATATATATATATATATATATTAAATAAATTTATTTAATAAAGAGTATGTATTATTCGAAACATCTAACTTTGACCATGATAATGAAAGTGTGATTGTAATATGAATAGTTTTTAAATGGTGAATCTTTGAAAATGTTCAACCACAGGGTATGAAGTTCGTACCATCAAGTGCGGCGCAAATAATTGTAAGCCGGCCACGCGAACGCTTTGACGGATACCGCTAAACGGCACTAACTTCTTAACTGAGTCCGATCTAATTGATGAGAAGTAATATCAATTGCAAATTCGAACGTCATTTTATATTAGTAAAAAGAATTTTTGCATTTTAAGTAAAAATAAATTTATAAGTAAAATCAATATTAATTAAATTATCCAAACATATTTTTAAAATCCTGAAATACGTTTTAAATAAAAATAAATTTATAAGCAAAATCAATATTAATTAAATTATCCAAACATATTTAAAAAATCCTTTTTACTGATATAAATGACATTGTATCGAATTTGCAATTGACATTACTTTTCATCGGATTAAATCGGACTTAATTTAAGAATACCGCAGTAGATGTTTGTAGAGATTTCACGTACCTTTGCAATATTCATTCGGTACCATTTAGCGATATCCGTCAAAGCGTTGCGCGGCCGATCGCTTATATAGTTGTGCCGCATCTGACGGCGTGAACTTCATACTCTATGATTGAACATTTTCGAAGGTTTACCATTTAAAAACTATTGATATTACAACATTTTACTATCAATATCTTTTACTCATTTTTTTATTAAGAATAT
>NW_017305779.1:3641306-3642507 GCF_001594115.1 Trachymyrmex septentrionalis | reverse complement strand
ATATATATATAGAAGTCATTAAAATATATTCATATTATATATGTATTTATAAATATACAATATATATATATATATACATATATGAATATATTTTAATGACTTTCTGTGTACTATTAAGGATTGTACACTTACTATTTCTTATTCATCTTCAATTTTAATAATTATATACATCTGTTCTATAATTAAAATACTTTGTCATTTTATTTCTTTGATAGTTTTAATTATCTTAATTATATATCGATTTTATATTCTCAATTTGGAACTGCAAGTAAAAATAGCATAGAAGTATCAAGGAGGCAATTTTTATATCATCAAAATGCGATATTTGCTTAAAGAGGGTAATGGAGTATATATGAAGATTCAACCTTTTGACAAGACCTGAGTTTTAAATAAATGTTTTACTTTATTGGAGTAAGGGTAACTGACAGACTAAACTCATTCCGTTTCCGCGCGGGACCCACGATCACGGATAGAGAATATTTTCTAGGAAGAAAAAGGATCTCTTTTCTCGGTATACATAAGCTTCAAGAATGCAAATAGATTAGTCAGTAAATAGGAAATTAATCAAAAAATAATTTTTATTAATAAAAAATAAATGTAATTTACATTTTCAGATGTAAAATAGGGTAATTTTGGTAAATTAACCTATTTTACATCTGAAAATGGATAAATTAAAAAAAAACAGCGTGCATGTCCAAAATTAGAACATGAGACGTCTGTTTCAATTTTGACATACATACTGGGGATACTGGGCAAAATTTAAATCTAAATTATACGATAAATACGTACATATTTAATAACGCTGATATGATCTGATGGTTTCATCAATGAAACCATGAAAATATTACTTTCTAGGAATGTGGCGATCGATAAGTCACTAGACATTCTGAGCTAAATTCATTATTTAATACTACTGTCTAAATGCTATTTTCAAATTGTTAAGGGGCATATTCTCGAGTTACCTATTCTTTTGTGATAAAATTAAAATTACTTATATAGCTATAAAAAAGGATCTCAAGCATTATATACATATTACAATGTACTTAAAGCAAACAGTGCAATTAAGTCAGAAATTGGCACGTAACGGCGTTAAAGAGTTAACATGTATAATGTCACCTAAAACGTATTGCGAAATTTTCCTCAAAGTTTCAGCTTGTCCTACGAAACTTAGATCTTCCGCAATGCAGTGCGCTACTTCCTG
>NW_017305779.1:3633314-3641206 GCF_001594115.1 Trachymyrmex septentrionalis | reverse complement strand
CTCTCTCTCTCTCTCTCTCTCTCTCTCTCTCTCTCTCTCTCTCTCTTTCTCTCTCTCTCTCTCCCCCCCCCTTCCCCCTCTCCCTCTCTTTCGCTCTTTCTCGGGCACTTGGATTCTGTTATTCCGGGAGTAACGGACGCTCGACGAATTTACTGATTTTCACTCCTAGCACGAAGTTCGACGTCTGCTACGTAACGAGTCAAGCTCTTTCGAGTAGAAGACCATCGAACTGGCCGTCGCCAAAAAGGTCACAAAGCGAATAACGTTAGGTGACGGCGTAACGGTAGGAGAAGGTGGAAGGAGATGGGATAGCGGTGGTGGGATGGAAAGGACCCTAACTTCCTAACCGAATTGTTAACTCGGCAGCAGTCGGACAGGAGCAAACTTGTCCGTTAACTTCTTGCTGAGGAGCGGAGCGAACGAGCGAACAAGGCGGACGATTGCAAAAGAAGAGAACACACGGTGAAGAGGGGTTGAGAAGAGGAGGGGAGAGATACGGTAAAAAGGAAAATCAGCGCAAAGAGGGCTGATTTAGTAAACGTAATTTGAATATCTGATTGCTGCTGGCTTTAAGTTTCGTTGTATCTCCTCGCACTGTGTGGCGCGGAGACGTCTTAACCCATCCCGTCGTCTTCTGTCATTTTCTTGATCTATTCTTTTTTTCCTTCTCCGTCGATCTGTCTGGCTCATTTTATACCCCCCGTTGGATATTTCGCTCGTCCGAAGTGGTACGATGGAAAGTGGCGGGTGGAAAACCTGACTCTGCACTCGTATCCCCTCCCTTTTCTCTTCTCTCGCCGCTAGAGAACTTGAAATTATTTAGATTTTATAACACAATAGCGAACTTTATGAGATGGGCCCCCGGTATACCTCCATTTCCATAAGAATTTAATAATACCGCAACACAGCGCGCAATTAATGTACTTTTTTGCCTTGTTAGAAAGCAGCTATTGCGAAAGGCGGCAATTCACAAAGGAAGACGTTCTTCGCCACGACGTAATAAGAATTATATCCACGGCATAATATCTCGAACGACGCTTTTGACGCAGATTGGCAGAAACGTTGGATCACGGCCTCCATCACGTCGCGTCGTTTGCCGATCTACTCTCGACAAATCCACTTGAACAGGACAACCAAAAGCTATTCTGCCCTGGCACAATCATAAATATCAAAAAAAGAAAGTTCATTCAAATCTTACAATTTGAAATTTCATCAAAATAACTCTCAAAGAAATGCCCAAGAATTATCATAAACGAGCCACATCATTCTGAGCTAGAGTATCAATTAAAGGGCCAGCTTAAAGTAAATTTAAAACAAATTAAAATTAAAATAAATTAAAACAAAAACATCAGTTTCTAATAATATATACCTTTATTGTACAATTCATACAACATACACAAATCACAGGAAAATCAAATTTGTAACAAAAATTCTTAAGCAAAAAATAATCTATTAAGTAAGGAATGTAAAAAACTTGAAAAATAAATGGCAATTTTTTAACTTCAAATTATAAGATCGAATGGAACAAAGCAGATTAATTAACGATGATATCAATTTCCCATTATTTTAACACCTTCAGGTTAATAACGCTCCGCGCAATCGCTCGTGCTTTAAGCTCGATCCTACGTGGAACATTTCAAAGCCAATAAATCGCCGCGCACCTCTCGAAGGCCAGATTTGTAATCCCCCTACGGACTTCTCGGTCGCCCGGTATCACCCTCTAACCGCGTAGCCACAGAGGCTTTACCTTGCCAGTGGATTCAGAAACCGGTTGCGGCAATCTCAAATATTAATGGCCCACGTACACCACGACCACTACTGTTTTAACGTCTTTTTCCTCCGAGGCAATCCTAAAAGTTAAAGAAAAAAAGGAGAGGGAGGGGAGGAGAGTAAGAGGAGTCCTCGGAGGAGTTGAGAAGGGAACGGCTACCGTTGGCCGAACAAATCGCGTGGGACGAAAAGAACATTATCTCGTACATGAAACACGCGGAAAATGATGACCATGAAAAGATCGGCAAATGGTAAAGTTGAAATATCGAAACAATGGAATTATTCTATTTGTGCATTTAAAGAAACGGAGAGAGCTTATTTTAACGGAATGGAGGCTCACGTTACATCTCACGCGCGTGTAAACAACGCGCAAAGAAGAGAGTAAATAATTAATATATTCATGAGAGACACAACAAATAGTGGTGCATATCAAAGATGGAAGTTGTTGGTAGTCGAGAGAACCGAGATATTCGCAAGAAGAGACCACGGAAGAGAAAGCTTTCCTTCCACACGTACGCACGGCGAGGATGCGAGAGAGAGAGAGAGAGAGAGAGAGGAAAAAAAGAAAAAAAGAAACGGGAAGACGAGCTGAAAAGCAGAGGCGGTGAAGGTGCGAAGTTGATTCGAGGTGGGGAGTTGAGCGGAAGAGAGGAGAGAAAACGAGAGGATGAGAGAGCTTCGAGTATTTCGCCAACTTGGTAAGCCGAGTCGAGATCGCTCACGCGAGGATTTCTTCTCGGGAAACACGCTCTCCTTTCCTCACCTTTCGCCCCTTTCTTTTCTTTCTCGCACACTCGTTTCCTTTCTTTACTTCTCACCCGCCCCTCATTCTCTCAGCTCGGTCTGCTTCACTACATCGTGGGACCAAATCTTTCGCGTATAGATTAAGGTACGGAATATCGAGTAATTTGTGATGTCAAATACAGCTATAATGACATGTTTACATACGTACACTTTTCTTGTAATCCGTAGTAAAAAAAAAGAACGAAATAAAAAGGAACGAAATATTAAAAAGTATTAATAATTTATGTATATATTTATGCGATAACATTTTAATATAAAGAAATATAGGGCCGTTTTATAATTAATACTATTACATATTTATTGTAATAATAAATTTTAACAATACAATAATTTATACAATATTAAGTAAAATAGATAATTTGATATAATATGATAATAATTTATAATCTAATAATTAATAATAGAAAATCTACTATTTCATAATACAATAATAAAATTTATAAATTTTGTAAATATGTACATATGTAATATAGATTTATTGCAAATTTGTATACGAAAGATAATTTAACTTAAAATGTCTATTGAGAAATTTGCAAAACTTATTTTTATTATAACGCAAAATCAAATTTTTTCAAGCGCATAAGTATTTAAAAAAAAACGTAGACATTATAAACTGCCTTATTCCCTCTCTCGTTCGTATATACATCACATTATTTAAAAAAAGATATATTTGTTTCAGGAAATTATTATTTCAGGAGCCTCTGCTCCCTTTTTTCTGTTTTTATCCAAAATTTTCTCCCTCAACGAAAGCGTCAGCGTATCTGCCATACACGGATAGGTACCTGCCCGAGGGATGCAGAGAGATAAGAAGAGGGTCGAGAAAGAACGTTCAATGACTGAACCATGATCAAAGATAATTTCCGATCAAAGATTAAGGATTACTCCCGTGAGCCGTACGGCCCGTCTAGGAATCAAAGTCTGCCGAAATATAAAATGCATGAAGCGAAAATCCCAGGGGGTGCGCAGCACATGAAGCTTTCCCTCTCCCTCCCTCCTTTCCTCCCCTATCTCTCTCTCTCTCTTTTTCTCTCTCCTTTCCTCCCCCTCTGTCTCTCTCTCTCTCTCTCTATTTATACGTATATACGAATGTGTATACGTTCAAAAGCGAACAACTCCCAGTCCACCCACTTTATCCCACTTAAAGGCAGATGACGCACGATCGCCGTACACACACTTACATACATTTACCTTGTGGATATTATATCAATAAAGTAGTAACAATAAAATAGTAAAAAGATGATGAAATATACTAGGAAAGATATTTTTTGAATTACCGAAAAGATACTTGCAAAGATATAAAATGCTTCTCAAAATACTATAAAAATATCTCTACTCCTTTTTACACGGATTCCCAAATTTAACTTTAATAAAAGTTTTCGACAAAGTATCAATACACAAAAGCAGAATTGTTTTATTATATAAAAATGTATCTTTATGAAATAAGCTTTGAAAAATAAATAACAACTTCTTCAAATAAATTTGATTGGGACTTTAAATAAACTATTACCACGTGAGTTTATAAGAATATAATTATAGAATATATGTGAACAGCTTGTAATACGTATAAAAAAGGTATTTCGGAATTCCGTTTTTGTTAATTCATAAGTATCGAATCTCTAAACGATTTCCAAGGACTTTTTTCTCCTTTGATAAACCGTACCGTAACCATGATTATCTGAGGGGGATGGGAGCCTTTTACAGAGCTGAACAATTGACCAAAATGTATGGACATCTTTCGTATTTTCGACACGTATAACACACACAGTCCTTGCGCTCTGTGAGGAACATTAGATATTAGATTTAGCACCCTTACAACTGTCGCCGTACATAATTAGGGGTGGCTTCCCCTATCGAAACAGATGGCAACCCTTAGGCTACAAGATAATTTCGCGGAGAACAGTTGGGAAAGCGGTATAGTCCCTGGTACAGAGAACGGCAGTTAAGAGAAAAAGTATAAGAAAGAAAAAGGGAAGAGTAGACCAATACCAACTAACAATAAAAATAGAAAACTTTACACGCCGACGATAAGACATATCGATAAATGCGTGCAAAAAGAGCCAATACGCGATTCAACGACGGTTATCAAATTTCTTCAATAATTCACATTGAAATTAGACAAGCGCAGCAACGGTGGCGGTGGCAGAATGGATATCGGGTTCGTACACCAAGTACGTATTAAACGTAACGGCGGCAAGGCAATCGGCAGTAACCAGACTAAAAGTGGTTTTATTCGTCGTTCAATGCGATCAGATATGGAGACAATGAGAGACCCTCCATATTCCCGATCGTGGACCAGAGATCTATCTATTTCTATTCGACGCAAGACTACGCTACCTAAGAGATTGCACTCAAGGGCAGTAACATGCGAATTGAATGACCATCGTATAAAATTCGCATCCACCGCGACTGCCACCGAAAGAGAGAGAGGAGGGGGTGGGGGGTGATAATGGCCACTCGCCATCCCGATTTCAAGTCCGGCAATCTGTGCGTTCGTAAAGACAATTGGATTTGGGAATCACGCCATCTACCCCAAGGCTTAACGCATCCACATTGTTTCAGTAGAATAAATTCGATTGATGGCCAGCCGATCATGCATTTTTGTTTTCAAATATTTTACAGAAATTCTCACGAAAATCTATTGTCTTTTATTTTTCAAATTCTATGTGTACTTTAGTCCTCATACGTATTGTACAATATATATGTATATGTAATTGTACTCTCGTATTAGTCACATAAAGAATTTTAATTAATATTTTATTAAATGTATATACAATTTTCAATTATAATAAAAATTAATAAAATTTGTGTGTTTTCAATAAAATTATTAATTTATTGCATTTATTCTTATTATACAATAAACACATTGTTATATTTATACAACATCGAAAATAATATCCATACATTTGATATTTAAACATTTATAACAAAAAGCCCACTTTAAATGATTTTAGGATAGAATTGTATTTAAAATTGATATATCGTGGATTTTAATGTCTACTATATATATATGTTTTTTATGTGCATATATATATATATATATATATATATATATATTGTGACAATTTTTAAATGTTTTATTCTTTTTTTAATGATACATTCTGACGTGAATTACAAATCATTTAAAATAGAAGTTTTACATAATAATATTTATAATCGCATCTCACAACGATAGCTATAATAAATGTCTTATATAAATTCTCATAAAGAAACGAAATGTAAGGAAAAAAAAAACGCTTCCACGTAACTACGATGAGGCGTGTACTACGATGTAAACGACACCGACATAAAGAGAAGCATTAATTTGCATCTGCTTTCGTACTCTACCACTTCCGAAAATTTTATTCGCTCGCCGTTTAATTGTAGATTATACGCGAAATAATAAAGTGGGAAGTAAAAGGCGAGTGTGCGGAAAGAAAAGTGTGCCGGTCGGGAGCTTAATACCCGTGTAAGTAGTAGCCACTGCATTACAGTCAGATTCATTTGCATGCACTTTTACATCCTTCCGTCCTCAAAAAATATTTATCGCCCGAGGTTTCACCGTGACGCCTCGCTTATGAATTATGCATGTGAAGCACGCGCGCAGGACGTAGCTCATTCCTAGCGCAATTTCGCCATTGAAGCGTAATTTCAGCAAGCTCGGGTATTAGAGCCCCTCGAGCAGCTTTTTCGTGATAGTGCTTACGAGGAAGAACGAAAAGACGTGTCATTCGAAACGACGATGATCACCTCAATTGCGTCGAAAAGAAGAGTGTCGTGCGTATTAACTTTATGCTACACGTCCTATGTATGAGTATGAATTTTATTTCGTAAGTATTTTATTTCGTGACGAAATGTTTTTTTTTCACCGTCTTAATTAGCCATGTAATCGATGATACTACTCGTTGTATCATTAATAAATAATTATCTTTTTTATTTCTTAAAAATTATAATCAACGGATTTTTAGATTTAGAACGCATCTATAATCTATATATTTAAAAAAAGATAATTTCTTTCTAATATAAATATTAAAATGATATATTATTGTATTGTTTTATATTATACATAATATACATAAATATAACATTAGATATATATTGTTATATATATATATGTATATATATATATATATATATATATAATAGATAAATATATAGATAAATATATCGCAAAATTTAAATTTATTGTATAAAGTTCTTCTGAACTTTTGTTTTTAATTGGAATAAGAAGAGTCGACTCTAAATTTAGAAATACGTACAATTTTTCTTTCTTATAAAAAACTGATCTCTAAAATTATATTTCACCAACTGATTACTTCACAGTGCAAATTAGTAATTCATTTTCGTCGTATATTACGTTGCTAAACGTAAAGCTACAATATATCGGAACATTGTGTACCATTGTCAACGCCAGATTTAACGTGACCAAAATGAAATCCGAGATTACCGATCGAATAGTATAGGTTTAAGTCACCATACAAACAAACGTGGGAGATACCAGCGGGGGATATGTGGTTTATAGATAAATAGTTTATATTTAGATCGTGTGAAACTTTTGAAATATATACTAATCAAGTACAAAACTGGAACTATATAATTAATAGCGGAATTAAACCTTTATAATTGATACAACGCTATAGATTAATGTAATTATAATATATATTGTATTATATAGATAATTATAAATAATTATGTATAACAAACTCATAATAAAGTTATCTATCACCTCTGTTGTAAACCAAACCAAAAACGTCAATTTATAATACACGAATATTATATTGTACATACGCATAATATAAATTATTTCGAATATTTCTTGACTGAAAAATAAGAGGATTTATTTTTAATTATTTACTTTCTATGGAATCATTTTTACTGAATACTACAGAATACTGTAAATATAATATTATATGACTTTCTTTAATAAATATCAATTTGCATTTTTTTTTTTAATTTATATTTAACACTCACGAAATCCTCAGGAATCTTATAGGTGTTTTAATAAATTATTGAGACTTCAATTATTATACGAAACGGATTTATCGGTAGTTATAATTTCATATATAGAATTATAAATGATAATAATTTGACTAAACTAAAATCAACAATTATACATATACTTTATCTTCGAAAGATCGCGGTAAGACAAATTTAACATTACCAGTAGTAAACGCTGCGAATGTTGACCGACCAATCTGCAGTAGAAGGCAAGCGAAAACAAAGACCGTCACCATCCTCGGTAGAAAATTAACAGTCATCCCCTTCCTCCTTCCAGCATGTAGCTGCATCACCGATATCCGATTAACAAATTCGATGTCACGAGTATAAGATCCGCATTCGCA
>NW_017305779.1:3626131-3633214 GCF_001594115.1 Trachymyrmex septentrionalis | reverse complement strand
GATATCCGATTAACAAATTCGATGTCACGAGTATAAGATCCGCATTCGGATTCTATCGGTTCACCAGTCGAGTCTCTCCAGTCACTGCCAATTACCTCGAGACGACACTCGTTCCGTCCCTCGGGAGTCCAGCAGGGACAAGCGTTAAAGCACTTCTCACGTTGATCCGAGGGATCCCCGGTGCAATTTTTCATCAAGAGAACTGATCCTGGGACTATGTCAGAATTTTGTAAAAGATTATGTCTCCGCGATACATCCTAGACGGCGTGTCCCAAATCGAGAGATTGCGTAAATGTCACTTCTTCAAGTCAACAAGCATATCTTGTTGTATACCGAATATCGATTGTTCCAGAGAGAAGAGAGAAAAGAAGGAACGCACCGATATTCCTCGTTTTCTTTACTCAGCAAGATCGCGAGATGTAGCTCCTCGCGAGTGTGTACGCGCGATATCGTGTACGGCGAGTTATCAGTCGCTTGTCAGTTACGTGAGGACCCGGTGCTTTGACCTAGGCGCGGTACGAGAACAGATCCCAACAACTGCGCGCTTGGGACGCCCGGCGTCGACTGGCATTCACACAAGACCAGTAGAACCGGTCGGCGGCACACGCCGCCGTCCCGACGTCACGGCGCAGATCTCTGCCACCCCCGTACAAGACCTCTCACCCTTTCCTGAACCAGGCCAATCGGCGCTTGCGAGTCACCGCCCATCGCGTTGCGAGGGCGGCACCGCGCCCGAATTAAGATTTTCGACTTTTCTTAGTCGGGTCTACTCCCGCCAGCTATCTGTCTATTCTCCTTTTGCCCTCTCTTGCACCATGTTCTCTCGGCACCACGCATTGTCCCCTCATTTGGAGAGAGAGCCTGTTCCCTTGTTCTTCTTCTTTTTCCTTATAAACATTGTGCATATGAGTTGCAACACCGACGAATTACCTTCGAAGAAAACCACACAAACCATGAATAATCTGCATGGAAGTAATAATTCCAACGTCTAATGCTATATGTCAAATTTTGTCCGAAAGTTCACGTGTTCATTGTGTTAACTTTTCCTTTTTGTTTTAACGAAATGTAGTTGAGAATTAGTGTTAGTTCAAACTCTCTGCTGTTTGAAATATCATTTGGCCGAAATTTTATTCTTGTTTCGCAAGAGATAGTAATTCTATTGCATTTTTATATGTTATTGCTTATAATGGAATTATAATTTACTCTCTGCACGCGTCTGCCATGAATAAATGTAACATTCATGATCGAAATCGTTTTGCCAATCCCGATTCAGATAAAATTGAAAACAGCGCTTTTGAAATATTGGTATGTTACCTTATTAACGTTAGTGGATAAATAAATATTCCATGAAAAGGCGTGATCGCACACACAAATATACAGATACAACGTGACGTAAATCAAAAGCAACAGATTATCATCAAAAAGTCACTATTTCGCATGTTATATTATAATATTTTATAGACATACATATACATTTTGCCAATGTCGCGTAAGTATGTAACGGATAACGGATATTAATTTTATATTTTATTCATGTACATAAAAGAAATTTAAATTACTCGCAACAAGTGCAATATGCAAACAAATAATAATTGATTAAAACAATTTTCACTAAGTAAACGCTTGTAAATAATCGAATAAGTAAATATCATTTTAAAAAACATCGCGTGTTTCAAAGCATTGTATACTATTTTTTTTTTTTTTTTTTTTTCATCAGACTCGCGATTTCTAAACATACCTCTCGCAGGAAAGGTTTACGCAAAATGTATAGCCCGACCTATCAAATTTCTTTTATTAAATAACAACCGTAGCGTGCAAAAACGGTATAATAGAAACATACAGTCCACGTTTACCGAAAAGCAACATCGCGGAACGAAACATACGATATACAAGACTGATGAGCACGGTTGATGGTAGAATCATGTAGGATGCGGCTGCAGCACCATTAGAATAATATCACCCATTCTTTATCAAGAAGCAAGTCGGAGATGTGCCGTGCACTCATTTCACGTGACATTTAATTTTCGTGAAAAATCACCGGTGAGTTTGCTCACACGAAATAGAGCGTAAAACTACTGGGATGAGTTTGGACATACTCTTCCAGATTTCGTAATCTCGCGTCACTCGAAAACGTCCGAATGCGATATCCCGCAAGCGGATAATATCTAAGAATAATATCCGTGTGAAACGTAATCAGTGATACGAACAAACTATGTTTTTTCAACGTGATTATGTCATTTTAATGAAACAATTACGTATATGTAAATATTATTAATACCATTAGGTTATTTTTCAGAATATTTCCTTCTCTATTACATTGCGATGCAAAAAATAAAACAGATTACATTTGAGAATAACAAATTTAAAATACGGAATCGCAAGAGTGCTTGTTAATGAAGTCGGTGAATTTTTATTCTTCGCGATGTCCAATGTGCATACGTGTGTATATGTCTCGAACAAAAATTCGTTTGGAATGTATAAAACAAACACGTATGGAAGAAGTAATTTAAATTCAAATTTTACCGATGTTCATTTTAATGTAATTTTAATCTTGATGAAAGATTGGATTTGTGATGGTAACGTTGCCAAGTAATAAGAGAAAAGTGCATTTAAAAATGTTGAATTTTTGTATTAATTGGATAGACAGCATCACGCATTAAATAATGGATATTTATAATAATTTCTATAGTAATATTTGATATATGTATATTTATCCAAAAATATTACATGATGTACATGATGCGTATATAAATGATACATATAAATTTATTTTTTACTACACAATATGATTTAATTTTTGACAATAATATGTAAATAAAATAAAATCGTATCGCAATAATAATATTATTTAGCACATGACTGATACGATCGACAAACAAATACTTTAAATTTTATTTAAATAACACAACGTACTTTTTCCTATAGAAGGCAACTATTCGAAAATTATATTAATACATATAATATTCATTCACCACAGCACTATGGATCACACACAGTGCGATCGCACATCATTTCCATGAAAATTTCAGATTAAACATAGCAATTATATTCGGCTATAATTATATTTTGCTTTTATCGACGTTATCTTTGATTTACGTGTGAAATGGTATTTCGTCACTTTGCCTATAATTTTCCAGTACAATACATTCAGTCTATGATGCATTTATGTTTGATTTCAAGCAATAGAGAATGCATCGCTTTAATCAGAGCACAGTTGCATGTAATATACTATATCTTTGTGCGAAAATATGAAGTGCGATATTGTATTATAAATGATATACAAGATGTCCTATCTCAAAATAAACTAGATAATAACTGTGTGAAACGTAAGTGATATGAACTACGTTTTTTCAACGTGGTTATATTATTTTAATGAAACAATTACATATATGTGTTGTAAGTATTATTAATCATTAGATCATTTTTTAGAATTTCCTTCTTTATTACATTGCGATGCAAAAAATAAAACAGATTACATTTGAGAATAATAAATTTAAACGTTAACAGTTATAAAAAAAAAATTATGAAACAAAGTTAAATAATATCACATGCTCTATTCTTTATAATCCTAGTATTTATGTGCACGTATGCAACTTCAATTGTTTCTTTTTAAATCAAATTCTTGTATTTTTAATACGTTTATTTTGATACGCGTTGTCTCTCATCTCTTTTATACTCGTATATTCATATCTTTCATATTAGAGATTCTGTTTAAAAAATTGTTTTCAACTTTCAAAGAATTTTTAAATTTAAAAAGGATTTCGGAAAAAAGTGCAACTGCAACGAACTGCAGCCATATCAACTCTCTGCGAATAAACGACCTTTAGGTCAGTGAATATGAAAAATGGTTGTACAAACCGCGAATATATATACATATAGCGGATAAAAAAAATATTTGCACATGTTCTTTTTTGAGATAATTTCATACATAGAAAAAATACATACAATGTGCTAGTTCAATTATAAGTAAAACGATTTTTATTTATACTAGTATAAAATAATAACAAATACACTCTATAAACGAATAAAACGTTTTGCAGTAACATCTTTCCACTTTTGCATAAAATTATTTCGCAGAAGGTGATATATAACAATATTATTTTCTTTTAGCCACTGCCTGAAACGCGCGAATAAAAAATGTTTAGATTATGGCACTTTGATGATACATATCGCGCACGTAAAATGTCTTTATAATATTTGAAGAATATGTCGTCATCACATACGAGATATTCGTATTTAGATATTCGTAAAAAGTTTTCTTAATAAACAGTCAAGAGAAACTTACGTGGAAAGTTCGAGAATTGTGAACAAATAAAAGCAACGCAAGGAGATCAAGCGGATATCCGGTGGAACGAAACGCAAACGTCTAAAAGATGGAAGACGGAAGAGAGCGAGGCTTTCATTACCTTCATGTAAGTTTTAGGTGCGTCCAGACTGATCCGCAGACCATCTCTGAGCGGAAAGAAGATGAACCGTCTACATCTCATCGTTATCAATGCAAGAAAGACCTAAGTGTTTCTGTCGACTTCGAATTCATCCTTAAAATCCTGTCTTATATTTTCCCTACTTCACATTCTTATCAATGTTATTAGTTATCTCACATCTTATTCCGCAAATCGAGAGTGACATTCTTATCGTCCGAGAAATTTTCTGTAAGAACAATTAACCGATCCTATCAGCTCGCGCTATGAGTTTGGTACTTTCATCGTTAAGCGAAACTTCCACGGGGACCTGTGATATCTTCGTCAGTATTACAAGATCATAAAAAGACCGTGCGAGACTGCACGGGATTTAGCTGAATAATATCTGAATTACGAAATCGGAGATCCTTCATGTAAGAAAACAACTATAACGTAGTTTAACAATCGGAAAAATAAGCTCTTAATCGCAAATGCAATTCTATAAAAAAAATAGTTACTGATCACAATCAAAGATTAGCTTAGAATAAAATAATCATGTAGCAAATTAAATTCATCCATATAGCATAGAAGCTTGTAGCAATATTACTGGAATAATCTATACTATATGAGTCATTATTTTAGAGAAAGGAAACCTATTTGATATTACGATACGCTTATAAATTATATCTCTAACTATCGAGCATGGAAAGCTCATGATAACTTTTACAATTTTATCTTCATATAATTGAGAATTGTTGCGAATGCAAATCTATATGTTGAAAGACTTGGATATAAAAACCACGAATGGTTTGACTAGGTATTGAGAGCTCGAAGAAAAAGGGAAGAACGGAAAAAGAAAATGATGTGACAATCAGAAACGAGTTTTTGTCCGGGACACATCTGGTCTCTTATTTTCATTTTCTCCGTCAAATGATTTCTTTCCTACCACTAACTGAGAAACTCTGCGAACACCTTCTACGAGTTCGTCACTTTTTTCTGAGTAACTCTCCTTATCAATTCGTAAGGTGTAGAATAATGAAGTGATTTTGCGTAACGTAAAATCTTCAATTAAGATAAAATTTTCAATTGAACGAAAAATAAAAAAAAAATATTTTCAACATATTATTATTTTTTATTTCACTCATTTTTCTCTATTTTATCTCATTTTTATCTACTTTATTCTTATTAAAATCTTTTTTTATATTAATATTTAATATCGATATAATATTTCGATATAAATTACTATATATAATAATTTATATCGAAAAATTTTAAAAGAATTTATATTTCCCAGAGTAGTAAATAAAATATGTCATTAAAATAATCATAAAGCTAAAATAAATGTGATATTTTACTGTAAACTACATACTTAATTTACAGTTTTCACATTCAAAGGTATTAAATAAATAATAATTACTTGTTACAAATTTATAACGATTAACATGCATTGAGAATTTATTTTTTAAAATACCCGAATAGTTAAATAACTATATCAGACACTCGTGTTGAAGCTCGTTCGAAAGTCGGCATTAAATCTTAAGCTTTTATAAGTGATTCAAGTGTCACGAAATATATTTATAAACGGGAACATCCTTTCAAATACGCGCACTCGGGCGCCGTTATGCAATTCGATTCTCCCAATCGCGACGAGATTCAACGGATCAGTCTCAATTCGCAAAACATTATTATCTTCGGTCGACCAGGCCGGTTTCCTTCTGCAAACAAAACTCCGTAAGCGATAGACAATTGCAGTTTCGAGACTCCCCGGTACTCTACAGCCAATTAAGATTCAATACAATCGATGAGGGACTATTCAAACGATGAGACAATCGGAATGTAATTGCGTCGCCCCGATCCCACTGAATACCAATTCATTTTCCGAAGCCCGCCACCGTGCACCTTCGTCCTTTCACTTCCACCTCCCTCCAGACCGCTTTTGTCTTGTGGAAATCTTCTTACTGAGTCCGTGAGCGCCAATTCTGAAAGTTTAAATTTCTTTTCCTCGCATCTCTTTTCTGTCAAACACCTTTTCTTCCTTAAACCCCGTGCTATCTTTCTCTCTCTCTCTCTCTCTCTCTCTCTCTCTCTCTCTCTCTCTCTCTCTCTCTCTCTCTCTCTCTCCCCCATTCTCGGTACCACGCCCTCCTGTAGAGCGAACGAGCAGGATGGTAGAGGAAAAGGGGAGGGGGCGAATTGTGGGTGGCCACCCTCAGGGACACGTAATTACGGCCTTATATTTCACAAATATTTCGCTAGTGTGATTAATGACGTTTCTCCCTAGCTCCGTGGTAGATAAAGTAATGTACGGAGAGCGACATAAAATCGAAATCATCGTGATGGCAGCGAGTGATAATAAGAGACAAACATTACTAGCGGGACGAGACAGTGTCTCTATTCCTAAACGAAGGCTAACGAAAACCGAACACTCTCATAATAATCCTACGTAATCCCTGAAACAATTGCATAATAATCCTATAATCCTGTAATCCCTCAACAATCCCATAATAAATACACAATAAAATGTAATAAATATATGTACGTGATATAGTATATATATCACTGCATAAATAAGTCATAAGTGTGTTGCGCTACCCTAAATTCTTTCTAAAGATAGTCATGCATTATGAGATTGCAAAGCTGTCTTGTCTTTCATGCTGCTTTATCGCTGGTTAATCGGCAAGAC
>NW_017305779.1:3624610-3626031 GCF_001594115.1 Trachymyrmex septentrionalis | reverse complement strand
GATAGTCATGCATTATGAGATTGCAAAGCTGTCTTGTCTTTCATGCTGGTTAATCGGCAAGATACATGAAAATAGGTCACAAATGCAAGATCGTTGGAAAAAGAGGTGTGTCGTGCCACACTTCTTTCGAATTATTAACTCTAACACTAACTCTGATCTTCGATGCATCTCATAAATCGCCCTTCAGACCTACGAAGAGGGCTACGCCCCGCGTATTGCGGGAACCGCGCATAGCGGGATAATAAAATTGCCGCGCGCCTCTCCGATTTTTATCTCATCCCAAGACGCGAGATGTCCGCGCGCTAAAAGGCTCGATATATTTTCCGAATAACTTTAAAGCAGGGCGCGCACGCGATCGATGCTCACGGCTGCGCGGTTTCCGTGTAGGCGAGGGGAAAAGACCCAGCGAGAAGTGTAAGGAAACAAGCGCGCGATCGCCTCGATCCCGGGCTTCGAGATGAGGTAATAAAAATTGTTTCTTTTAACGGGATAAAAATGCAGGGCTGGAAAAAACGTGCCTTCTAAAGTGTTGACAATGAGAACGATGCGCCTATCGCGCAAGCCGGGAGGGAGAGGGGGATACACGGGAACGACGTAGCCCCAAAAACAGAGATAGAGCACGGCGCGAGAGGACCGTTCGCCAACACTGATGTTTGTTGTATCGGGGTAGGATGGGAAAAGTCAGATCACGAATAAAACAAAACGCAGCGTGGCTGAGCATCGTGAAAAATAGACAGAGAGAGGGAGAGAGAGAGAGAGAGAGGGAGGGAGGGAGGGAGAGAGAGAGAAAAACAGGTATACCCGGCAAATGTGAAAGGAGGGGTTGCGAGGGAAAAAGGGCGCGAGGAACACAAAATGTTCCTCCCGGTTTTGCAGGGACAGGCGCGCGCTATCGACGCATCAACGCGTTTTGAGCTTTTGAGCTTGGAGCTTTTAAAATCTGTCACCGACACACATTAACCGTTACGCACTTCGAGCTCGGTTGCACAATGCGCGAGCGCGGGTTGCGAGTGCACTGCTTGTTTTCGAGTCGTTGTACCGAATGCAAACGAATGTATGTAGGTACGTATCGTCCCGGTTATCGACACGCGTTGTTCCCGTTGGACGCCCTACGTTCGCGGAGGTAGAACGAATTTGTTGCGCACATGTTGCTCCTTTAAAATTGATCCGACTGCTGGCAGTCCAGAAAAAAAATATGGAAAATACCGGGAATGACTGACAGTTCGAAAATAAAGAAATTACGTTTGATGATTTCGATTCCCTTTACGAAAAATGATGTTCTTTTTACCTAAGTCACCTCCTCTCGTTGAATTTCAATCGAAACGAGAATGGCTTTCCGAGAGAAAAATTCGTTTTTTTTCTTGAAAATACGTTTGGCTTCTCTTCTTTCATCTCAGTGATAACTATCCAAACAATATTAC
>NW_017305779.1:3620301-3624510 GCF_001594115.1 Trachymyrmex septentrionalis | reverse complement strand
CGTTTGGCTTCTCTTCTTTCATCTCAGTGATAACTATCCAAACAATATGCATATTATTAAGACATCTTACGTAAGGCACCTTTTAGTTTCCACAAAAATAGATTAATCTTAATCTCCGATTTAACTTACTCTTTAGTTCTCTTTTTAGTTCTACACTAATTGTGAGAAAAAAATGGTTTGGCTAGGTTGAATTCTGATGGAGAAAAAATGGAAGAATCAGAATTTTATGATTAAATCTACCAGAATTCTAGTTGAGATAACTAGAATTCTGATTGATATAATTACTTTTGTAAAAAAAATAAGAATTCTAGTAGATTTTTTCAGAAATATTGCATCAATGAGATTTTACCAGAAATATTGCATCAACCAGATTCAGTTATCTCAACTGGAATTCTAATAAATTTAACAAGAAAATTCGGATTCGTTCATTTTCAACCAAAAATATTTTTTAGTGTAAAAATGAGAAAAAAATGAAGAGTAACTTAAACCGAGAAAATTTAAAATTCATCAACAGTGATGGAAACGGTTATTAAAAATGTGAAAAAAACGGTTCTTGAACATGCCTGTCAAAAAGACATCTAAAAGAACGTCATGAAGATGTCCTGTAGACGTACATCTCTGTAGACTGTACGTTATCTATTACTTCTCTAAAACTCTCTAGTTTTTATTAAATTTTTCTTCAGACCTTAACGAAATGCTAAAATGATTTTTTACCATACAAGGTCATGAGGTGTAATGAAAATCAGGCGATATCCCAACAGGGGTATCGCTGAGTATAATTCGCGCCGAAGTGTACGGCCTCTATAGCTTTTTACGCGGGCACGATTTATGAAGACTTCAGCACGATGGGTGGCGACTGGGCGCGAAGCGGCCCTCAAAATTGATTAATGAACGAGGCAGCCGATCGATTCGATTAAACCAGTGTAAACGAAAGGGGCGACCGATAAATATCTGCCGATATAAACGTCGACGTTGCGTCGTGACTTTTCCATAAATCAAAACCTGGCCGCGTATGTGCCGCGTAAACGTGCCAACGTGCCCAACAATAACAATCTCTGTAGCTAGATCGGGTACAACCACGATAATTGACGTGTACGCGTAACACAATCGTCGAAAAAAAAAAAAAAGATCGTCGCTTGCATAGCATGTTATTACGTCCTATAATATTAAGCGTCGTCTAATTAACCATAAATTACAAAGGCCGTCATTCATCAAAAATAAATACTTCTGGAGTCTACGTGAACGAAATAATTGCATATTAAATCACTTGCATAAAATTGAGAAATTCATCATTAATGTCTATCGTTAACCTAATAGTTAATTAATAATTATATGACGCGTGAAGAGTGAATAAAATCGAAATAATTTGTACGATAGTAGATTTTATATATCATACAGGTATATATGCTTTATTTAAAAGTTATAATCTCATAAATTGTGCTTAAATACTGGCATGGATCCAAGAAAAGTAGGTAATCGCGCAATACGTGCAATTTTCTTAACGTAAAACATTCCTGTCGCATAACTCGGAGATAAATAATATATACATGCGTGTAAGAAGTTATACATCCATTTACGTATACATATACAAGAGATATTCTACATAGAACGAATGAGTGAGTGAACAAGGGGAAGAAGAAGAAAGAGAGAGAGAGAGAGAGAGAGAGGATATGCGAGTATATCTGCGTAGTAAGGCTGCCACTGACAGCCCTGTCTTCACAGGCAAATTTCACTTTTTGTCAACGAACGGGTCGTTTGAAAGGAACGAATATTGGATTCGGTTATTACTTCTTCGACCTTCGTCCGATTCTATACCTCTTCTCGATCTATCTCCGCGTAACAAACTGTATGCGCAAAATCGATATTCCGTTCCGCGATCGCGTATACATATATATGTAAAATCATTTCCTTTATCACGAGAAATATTTATAATATAAACTTATCATATTTTAAATTTATAATAAAGATCCTTGACATAAATATATACTGTATTCCTCGAAAAAAAGAAATGTTATTCTACAGAAAGAATGGTTTTGCTAAAGTATATAAAAATTTAGCTAGATATAGATATGAAAATTATTTTGTTGAACCATCAAAATAATTGTGTAGGAACGGTCGAGCTGGTTGCTAAAATGTCAAAACTGTTTGCAGCATTGCTCATCATACTCGAATTTCCTGCATAATTATCTTGATGGTCCAACACAATTATTTTCAAATCTATATTTATCTAAATTTTTAGATTTTTTTTAGCAAAATCGTTGTTTTCGTAATGAATAAAAAAAAATGTGGGAATCATTATTGAGAGAACAATCTTCTTTCAAATAATGAAAAATAAAACGGAGCATAAGTTAAAATTTAATAAAAAAAAAAATCAATAGTACGAAATGTTGCACGCCATAACAATACACTCCGTGAATTTTTCGATACAGAAGATACACATAATAAAACATAGAAATGCAAAACGTAGAAGAAGAAAATGGAAAATATGTTAACTAATGACGGCTGGCATATGGCTATTTATTTATTTCGGTGCGTAACGTATTCGATTAATTACATTTTGTTATTTATCGAAAAATGTACAGATGGCCGATGTAATTTGTGAATCGTATGTATAAAGCATAAGTTTATTCATTTGTCGACTACAATATGTAACGCGCAATATAATGCACTATGTTATAAATTTTCGCTACAATTATGTTTACGTTAACGGCGTGTAGTCGAAAAGAGCACGAATAGAGCGTGACATAGGTATATAGAGTTTTGTAATGGAATTTAGTTGAGTTTATTACACGCAGCTCGCCGGGTTGTTTCAAAATCAGTGTCTATTAATATGACTGCACATACAGTATCGTGTTGAATTTCAAAACAAATATTCTCACCCAATGCAACATGTGATTTAACAATTTCTCGCCCACTAATCTGATCTGCTTATTTGAAAACAGCCATTTATTAAATTTAATTAAACTTATTTAATATGAACAATAAAAGGCTATTGTAAAAGCTAAATTATAATAGTTACAATTTCTCATAATTTATTATAATGAATATTTTATAATGTTTGATGAAGAAGAGGAACTATATTATATTATATAAAATATATCTATCTATGCTATACAATAAAAATCATTCAATATTTTAACAATTGCCGCTTTATTCTTGTATACCAAAGAAATAAGTAGAGGAAAGTTTCATCGCATTTATAGCAATCTGGTTAAAACAAGTAGAACTAGTTAAACTCCATTATTATTCTTGATAAATTGCCAATTCCGTTCGGGCCGCACCTTTCGAAATTTCATGATTGATACCAGACTTCGAAAAAAAGGAAAAAAATGAAAAAAACGCAGAGATGTGAGACGAAAACAGATTAGCTAATATCATAACGGAGTTCCTTACTACCATCACTAGATAAATGGTACGATAAGCAGGTTGAGGTTGAAAGAAGAAAGAACGTAGTTTCTTCGGTGATTTATCATAGGAATCTATAGTGTTTTATAGTATGCGATGTAATGTAGCTTATTAAATATATTAATTAATTACGTTGTTCAAATTGCAAGCTTTGATTCCTCCTTTCTGCTTCCCCTCCGCATTATCGGTGAAATTATAATATACCCTATACTGAGATAAGATATAGATCTAACATATAGTAGATCAACATCGACTAATTTCAAATTACAATCTGTTTATTAAAAATAATTGAACTTAGATTAAATATAGCTTAATCGAAAGTTCTGAATTGTCGTAAAATATTGATTTGAGTTTGGAAGTGTCTACACGGAAAAAACGGTTTTGAAGTATATAAAAATTTAGTTAGATCTAATAATAAATTTTGTACCACTAAATGTATCTCTCTCAAATAATTATGTAGAACGTTCAAGCTGGTTGGTAGAATGTCAAAACTTTTTATAGCATTGCTCATCATATTTGGACTCCTTACAAAGTTATTTTTAAATCTGTTATATATATATATATATAAATTTGTAGATACTTTTAACAAAATCGCTTTTTTCCGTGTAAATTTAAAAATGTTATCCAAAAAAGATCTCTACAAATTCGAATGAAATATCTACAATCTTTCAAGTTCTTGCCACTTTCGATTAAGTTAATTCGACACGTACATTGCACTCTATAATGTTACACATTAACATATAATTCTCAGAGTGCTGCAAAAAGACTATCTGACAAAAATCTACTGTTTTTCCCTCAATAAAA
>NW_017305779.1:3618405-3620201 GCF_001594115.1 Trachymyrmex septentrionalis | reverse complement strand
TGCTGCAAAAAGACTATCTGACAAAAATCTACTGTTTTTCCCTCAATAGAAATTACATAACATTGCGTAATATCGCGTGCATCGTCATCCCGTTCATCTCATCGTTACCACTTCTAAGCGGACAACGGCGGAATTGTCCGGAATCGACAACGGCATACAAGAAACTCCATCATTTTAATGTTAGTTCGACGACGCGTTATGACGACGGGACGGTCAACAATCACGTGGGAGTGAGGCAGTAGGAGTAGCGAAAGGTATGTAGGCGGTGAACAGTCGAAGTAGCATAAGGGAGAGTCAAAGGGAGGGACGGTCCGACGGCAGAGCGGCAGCGAGGTGTTAGTTTCCTGGTCGGATATTAGCTGTCACACGACTCACTGGACAGGACACACCAGACGTATACACAGAGAGGACACGGTGTAAAGGTAGCACCAACGTCCTAAGTACGCCGGACAAGTCCGGCATTGGAAGCTTGCCACATTTATGTATAGAAAAATCTGATCGCGTGCGCCGACGAGAAGTCGGATCACTCGTGGCATTTCGACGGGGATTTTCTTGCAGATGATATAAACCTGCGGCCTATCGCCGAGTTACCGTCCCTTCCGCCTCGCACATTCCCGCACATTCTCATTCCTTCTTACGGAAGGGAAAATGAATCTGCGAGAATGTCAGATTGATCGGCTGATGTAAGCGAGAAACTTCACCAAAGCATGCTGAGATACCCGGGACATAAATAACAACGAGGGATACGTAGTCTCGTCGTAACATTCTTTCCCGAAGCTTTTCTCTTACGGACCGTCCTCGTCGACGCGATTATCTCGCTAGAGATTTCGCTGTTACATCACATCGTGTATTTCTGACGGCCAATAAGGGATTATGCAATAATCGATTTCGTGGTCAACTTGAACCGATGAAGATTGTGAAATTAACATATCGACATCTTCCTGATTTTCTTTTGTATATAATACACTCTACTTGAACTCTATTTAATATTTTTTTTATTATTGGATTATTTTATAATTATTTTATATAATTTTTTCGTATATACTTTCTATATAATCTACCATTTTTAACGTACAGTCATTGGTAATAGATTATAATTTAATTATATCAATGAATTCATAATTAATATTTGCACGACGATATCCATTCCGCTGTAATTGGCAATCAGTTTTCCGGAATTAGCGGACGGTCGATATTCCATGGGTAGAGAGAGAGGTACAAAGCGCCGATTTTCTTTACACATTAAATCGTAATGAATGTCATTTCCATTCTGAAAATGGGACATATCGAGTTTTTACTTCCACTGACTTATATCACCGTTCCATTCAACGTTGCTCTCACATAAACATATTAATTATTCGAAAAACGCTGAAAGAGGCAATTTGTCCGCTGTCGTATAATTGCGATGCAATTTATAATGGGGATCGATGGCACATCGAACACAAGCGAGAGCCATAAGCCAAGTAGCCATGTCGCGCCCCCAACTCTCTCGCTCGCAAAGCAAGCAACTGAAGCAACCAAGCAAGCGAGCGAGCAAGCAAGCAAGCAAGCAAGCAGCGCTCAAAGTGTCTTCCAATTTAACGGGCGGCCGGGATGGCTTGATGAGCGCGTATCCGGGGTATCGCTGATCCGCTATCCGAATATCTCCATATACGTGTAAACCTGTGGCCTATGTTGTAGTCAAGGTGCGGCATACGTGATGCAATGCAGCCCAGATCGTCACCGGAATACCAAACTACCAGCCCTTTCCCTCCCCCTCCCCCTCCCCCTCCCCCCCCCCCCCGGGGGGGGGGGGG
>NW_017305779.1:3614781-3618387 GCF_001594115.1 Trachymyrmex septentrionalis | reverse complement strand
TCCCCCCCTCCCCCTCCCGCCTCCTCCTCTCTTCCCCATAGCCTTTACCATCCATACTCGGCGCACGGAATCGTCGTCTTCCTCACCCATCCTTTCCACCCCCTTTCCGCCCTGCGACAAGGAAGGCGCGTCCAAACGGAGCCCTCACATCATTCTCATGTTGGGGCGCGTGCGTGTATCTACTCATCCCGCGTGTACACGTCGTACGCTTATATACGGCGAAACTTATTGCCGCTCGCACACGGGAGTTTACATCCTGAATTTACAAAATGCAACTTCAATATCAATACTGGAATCTAGAGTCGCGTCACGCTTTCTACGGAATTACAGGTTTTACAGTTCCTGTTTTTTTTTTTCTCTTCTTCTTCCCTCAGGGGAGGGAAAAGAGACTGACCCGAGAAGCTTGACACATATTTCTCATTTTGAGTTCGGGATAAATTCTGCTACTGCTCCGTGAATATGCACCATGTCCTGAAACGCGAGAACGAGATTTAGAATCAGATACCTCCATGACCTCGGAGTCGACTGTGTTAAATCCGTCTCTATTCCATTTCGGCCTCGGCGTACGCAAATATAGTTATATGCATATGCGGCACAAATACAGATTACGTAACGTTAACGTAACGAAAGCAGCTACTTAGAACGAAAAGCGGCTATGCGTAAGTGCTTAGAGTACAGTATTATGATAAGATTCTCGCATGCCTGTCGAAAGAGGATCACGATGAGATTTGATAATACCTTACCGTAAAATCGTGTCTGACATATGCATTTGCTTAATCCATTATTTATCATAGAAATTCATCATTTTTGACCTGACATGATCCGATTATTAAAATCAGTAATATGATCTATCAAATAGCAATATCTTAATGCGGAGTAGAAGTGTATTTCATTCTGAAAGGAGTGAAATATCTTATAACGCGCGCGTTATAATTGAAGATACATGGAAAGTACACGGAAAGTTTACTGAAGTATTTAAAAATTTAACTAGATACGCACAGATTTGAAAATAATTTTACTTAAACCAAGATATTTATATAGAACGGTTAAATTAGTGGCTGAAATGTTAAAACTTTTTGCATCCTTAATGTTTAAGCTTCTATTATTAATTATTTTGTCCAACAAAGTTATTTTCAGATCTGTACCAAGCTAAATTTTTAGGTATTTTAACGAATAATTCTTTCATTATAGGAATTAGAAAAATCTTTATTTTGTAGAAAAAAGAATTTTGAAAATTATATCAAACCGAGAAGAGAAGCAAATTAAAATGGATGGAACGAATAAATTTTAAAATGTTATTTTAATCTTTTAGAAAGAGCAGTAATTGCTTTTACAATAATTGCTTAACGGTAACCCGTAACGGCGTTGCAGACATTACAGCGGCAAACCATTGAACCTCTGACATTCGTGAATATGTTCCTGATTATCTGGAATGTCATTGATTATCTGGCAGGTCGCCATTATACTGGTAGAAGTAATACTTCTACTGGTGTTTCTCGCAGACTGCTTTCATATAATTCTAGAGGAAGAAATCCAATAAGATCAGATTTACAAAGCTCTCTAATACGAAATAAAGACACACTTTTCCACTTTTGCGAATCGTTCTCTGTTTTAAAATGATTATCATTCCTTTATAACTTTGCAAAATGTTTTCATATTATTCCAGAGTACTCTATATATTCTGAATTGTATTATCGTATCGTTATTCTTTTCAAATACCTTTTCCATCTTACCGCCTGCACATATCTTGTGCCAAGTTTTATCCTTTTTATTTGTGCCTTCCGTATTGCCCGCCGGTTTTCATTATTAGCGAATAAGATAACGTCATTTCTCCTCAGAATGATTTAATTTTTGTCTCAATTCGCCGTAGCGTCATGAAGACCTAAAAGAATTACAGTTTGTCGCGTTTAAAAGAAAGCTGAGTCCTCAAAATCGGGATCGGAAATATATCATCGAGTAGAGTCACGAATGTCCCGCGTCGTCCGAATTTTTGAAGGACGAAAAGATGAGATTTTGCCAACTCGACGAAATCTATGTCTCGACAAGAAATGTCAGAATTACTCGCTCTAGGACTGATTATTGCTGTGCGCACTAACAGGGATATTTACCAGAGCACGCGTGGCCCACATTTGAATGCATGCGCATCGAGCACATTTGAGTCTGCTGCTAATCGAGTTACTGACACGAGACTGCCTGTTCCTAAACTGTAACTGTTATCAGTTAATAACGTGCACAGACCATAAAACTTTAATCTAAACATCTCGAAGCATTCCGGATCGTGTCTTTGTATGTATATGTATTATATATTGTAATTCGAGCGAATTTGATAATAAAATTTCCGAAAATTTGAATCCCTAAAAATGAGCTAACAGAAAGAATGCGAAAGAGTTTGTTTTTTCCTGCTTGTACGCACATTATTTTCATTTCGTGCACTCTCATCGATCTATCGCATCGTCCGGTGTGCTGATCGAAAGGACTCAGCGCGCTCGGATTTTTACAGAAATAAATGAACTTCGGTTGGAGGACGTGCTGACAGAGGCGTTGCCGCCACCGTGGGTTAGCGTTAGCAGAGTGAAACGGGTCTAAAATACACGAGCGTACGAGAACGTTGCGGATATAAGCAAGCCGTAACGGTTACCAACCTACCCCCGTTCAGAGGCTACCTATCTCTATCCTACGTACCAAAGAGAGAAAGAGAGGGAAAGCTCCACGGTCTGGAGTAAGGGATGGTCGGCGGTGAGCTCGAAGGTTGCAGAGATGACTACGGGGTTGGGGTTGGACGTGATCTTTCATAGCTGCTTGATTGGCCCAGCACGCGAGCAAATGTATTGTCCTGGCTGCGAACGCCGATGGCTCGTCTCGAGATGGCAAAATATTTAAGGCCACGTTAAACTGGCAACAATAAAAGGAGACACGTTGATGAAATCAAGATCGCAGGAAAGTTGTGCGCCAGGCCGTCCCTGCACGTTCACGCTTTGCTCGAGAGAAGCGCCACGGAGGAGATCGGAAGGCAAAAAAGGAGACGGCTAGAACAGCCGAGTTAGCTCCCATGTCGTTATGTCCAATAACTAATAAGGCAATGTAGAGATAAGGCGATGCCGTAATTGTTGCAAAATTACGTTGGACGTGGATCAAATAGCCTATGTGAAAAACGTCCATGTACAAAAGCTAGTTGCCGTAATGTAAGCTCGTACAGAACACAAATTTACATCCTTAAAAAGATCAAGAAGTTCAAATTGTAGCGATAATAACTATAAATATCGTAACTGTACGGAAAGAATGATCTTTCTGAAATATGTAAAAATTTAGCTAGATATAGATTTGAAAATAATTTTGTTGAATCTTTGAAATTAATTACGTAGGAAACTCAAGCATGATGAACAATTCTGCAAAAAGTTTCTAGCAACCAATTTGAGCGTTCCACATAATTATTTTGGGGATTCAACGAAATTATTTTCAGGTCTGCATCTGTAACAGTTAAATTTTGAATATTTTAACAAAATTGTGTCCTTTCCATGTACAATTAAATGATAAATTACAAATGTCCATACAAATAATTACTGTTGCCAGATTTAAATACTACCTTAATTTATATATTTAATATTT
>NW_017305779.1:3610392-3614681 GCF_001594115.1 Trachymyrmex septentrionalis | reverse complement strand
TATATATATATATATATACGAATTACATGTTTAATTAATATACCTTTGAAGAACGTCTTTATTTACATGTTAACGATACATGACGCTGACAAGCAACAAGACTTAGGAAGCAACTTGGCTCCAATATTCGAGAAGATTGTTCTGTTCGACGTAACTCTCCCGGCTTCCCGACCTCTCGAAAATTACAAGTAATCACCCCGAGTTTGGAACGTACGATCGACAAGTGAGCCGTGCGAATATCATCCGGTATCACGAAATACCTGGTCGCCGCGGATTGCATCGGGGACATTGAGAGCGAGAAAGGGTAGGGAAGAGTGAACAGTGAGACTTCCCAAGGAGAAACGACTGGAGTCGTGACTCCGGTCGTAAATATTAGGCGTCCTACCGTTGATTGGGGTGTGAATCTTCAGCGCAGCGTGATATGTCTACGAGTATATACATGTTCACCGTTAAATGCACACACACATACACACGCGCGCGCGCAAGAGTTAAGCTATATAGCGATTTATTTGTTCCAACAAACATATCGATCGACATCGCATCTTCATCTTAATTGATTCAGAAAGATCGAAATATCTTCAAGGCTGACATTTCAATTCTCATGAATCCTTGACGATCTTTCTATCTCTTCATTCGCCCCATACTCCAAGCTCTTCCGCGTATCTTCTCTCCTGACCTCCTTGATATACTTCGACCAAAGGATCGTGCCAAGAAAGTGCACGAGAACAGGAACCGTCTTTTTAGTCTGATCCCTAAACTTTTATTTCTTAGAGAAACCGAAGGAAGAGTTTAAGTTGTCGTAAAATCGAAAGGAACGGGTCAAGGAATGTCGCATTACGAATCTGCGATTCAGTAGGAAATCCCAAGGGCAACATCGTCTACAAAGACAGATAACAAATAAGAGAGACAAAGGAAGTAAGAGCGCAGACAGTAAGAAATTACGTATTAATTATATTTTTTTATATAAAAATGATATCACATCAGTCTTTCCGCAACTTATATATATATATATTCTTCAATTTTAAAGTAATAATTCTCGTAATATTAGTTTTATTCTGGTATATAAAGAGATTATATATTTCTTTTACTGTAGAAACCAATGTCACCGTTTTATTATTGAAAAATTTATTTCTTTTCATTACGTGGAAACAGCTTATTTCATTGAAACTATATTCAATAAATCTAATAATTTAACGTTCAAAAAATTTCAATTTTAAATAAGTTGCGCGATAGCGCAAGTAACTGCACGTAAAATAATAACAAGCAATTATAAGTATAACACGCAGAAAAAAGCAACGATTAAAATAGGGATATTTTTTATTTCTTTTCATTGCGCGGAAAAAAAAAACAATTTATTTCATCAGAACTAACTATTCAACGAATCTTATAATTTGACGTTAAAAATTTCAATTTTAAATAAGTTTGCGATAACGCGCGTGTAATTGCACGTGCAATAATCATAGATAATTCTAAGTAATATGCAGAAAAAAGCAAAATATTAAAACGTAGATATTTTTCTCAAGTAAAATTTATCATCACTGCACCGCGCGCAACTTGCCTCGTTATCCCGAAACGGATGTAATTCATTTCAATCGACCGAACCGCCGACACTCTTAACAGCGCATCAGCCGGCTCTCAGGACCGAAGGAGGGACTTCTCAAAAACGCTTAGTTATCTTCTCGTTACTGACATTTTATTTCCATCGGTTGTCCACCGGTTTACGGTTACGTGCGCGAGTGTGTATGATGCCGAGAGATCGACGGGGAATTTAAGCAGTTTCTCCTCAACGGTGCAAACCTAATGACGTACGTGCTTGTTCGCTCGGCCCTCTCCCGGTTACCTACGCCTTCCCCATTTAACCCCCCAACCACGAACGCTCCTCTCCTTCGACATCCACCCTCCCCTGTCCTCCCTGCCTCTCCCCACCGCTCCCCCCCCCCTCTCCCTCTCCCCATCGCGAACCCTTCTAAAACCTCCCTGCAACTGCAGAACTTAACACGCGTACCTAGTTTCGCAAGCGTAACAAGAAGTAACAGCTGCAGCGAGTCCGTGGCAGCCACCGACGATATATCCGAGAGATCGAGCAGACGAAAGTAATTATGTGGAATACATCGAACGTAATCTCCGTTCCCGGTGCCCGTGCCGCGAACGCGCCCACTCGCCCACCAGGATTCTTGCGTATACGAAGGAAGTTTTGATTTATCGTTTCACCTCGAGCATATCCCGTTCTTCTTTTGACACAATAGCTAAAATGAACCGTGCCTCTTGGCACCGAAGCATACACGCGTGTGTGTCAAGCAAATTATAAGATTACACTGGCGACTCTGTGTGACAAACTCTAATCAGTATTGCTTCTATCAACAAGCCTATTCTACAATTGCGTAAGCAAGCAGTTGTAAGTGATTGTAAGAATTGACTAATCACAGTCGAATATTTTCCTCATATTTGACTGTGATTGGTTAATTCTTACTATTACAACCATTTACAACTAATACGTTTACACAATTGTAGAATGGGCTTAAGAATTGACCGATTACTAGTCGAATATTTTTCTCGTATTTGGCTGTGATTGATGAATTTTTACAACCACTTACGAGTACGGTTACAATTGTAGAATAGGCTTTTATACTCACACACATGTACTCACACAGAGAGAGAGAGAGAGAGAGAGAGAGAGAGAGAGAGAGGGATGTAAATTGCTAGGAAATACATCAAAAGACTATTAAGTGGACAATTTAATTAAGTACATCTACGTAAGTCGTGTTGGAAAAGAATGGTGATTGATCGTTTGTTATGCTTAATACCATAACTTCTGGCGGAATATTGCCCGATTTCAAAATGATGGAATAGTTCCTTATTTCTTTCACCCTTTTTCTTATAATATTTTAGCATGGAAATATCAACGCGAAAGGTCATATGTTGTTATACCGATGAGCATATTTAAAGAAGGAAAGCTGTATAGTGTAATCGTAATAAATAAATAATTAGTATAAACGTTACGCATGGCATTTATTATGCACGTTACCCGGCAATCGTTAATTTTATTTATATATAAATTCCCGTTATCGTCATACAAAAACTTCCGGAAATACTGAAAATTGCGGGAGTAATTAGGACAATTGCTCTCAACTCAACACACTTAATCCTGTCCAAGAGTTTTCAATTTTAACCATGTGTGACGTATTGTTACAGAACGCACGCTACAGCAAGCAACAACAAATCCGGGGGATTTAAAATACATCATATTCACCGCGTTATTTATACATAATATAGATAAGTAATTAATATAAATAATTATTGCATATTGTATGTACAGTTGTATTTAATGTTTTCGTGTCGAATTTCGCGTTCGTGCTTTGTATAGCACAAAATCACGTAATTGATCCCAATTTAATTCACCGTCGTTACGCATCTATCGCAACGCCTCTATTACGCGTTACGCAGCTAATCTCTCCGCTTTTCCCGCGTATCTCAATCAATCCTATAAATCGCATTCTTCCGTGAATCTTATCAGAATGTAAATAGCGGTGTTGGGGAGGTACGCGAATCCAAGTTACGGACGGCTGGGGCCGCCTGATGAAAGCGTTGAATGAAACAAGTTTGCTTTTGTCCGACAATTACGCTGAAACAATGAGGTAGCACACCCCACGGACGAGGGTGGCTACCCTGTTCGGCAGCTGCCACCTCTTATGCTCTCCTCCGTAGCCGCAGTCGAACGATCACAACCACAACCACCACCGACAGCACCAACACACCAACCGCCCCCGATCCCAAACTAATATCAAACTCTTCGAAAAGAAAAGGTAGCGAAGGGAACGGAGGGACGAGGAGATGGGCGAAGATCCACCTCTTCCGTTCTCTCAGTTGTACGTCTGTGTATGGAGAGAAAAGATTTAGATCGAGGTATATACGCGCGCGTTACACGTGTACATGGCCGTCCATTAATGTACATATAGATGCTAAGTATTAGAACACCGACGGCGAGGATCGTACGAGTGTGCCGTCTAATAGGTACGATTGCGGGTGTGTCGGTATTCACACACGCGGGCAAAACCCGAAGCCCGGATGGCATGGCGTGCTGGCTGAGGATATAGAGATTGGAAAAGAGATCGAGATAGGGACGATGGGGCGGGGTGAACCACTACGGAGTCTGGAAGTAAAGCAGAAGGAGAGGATGTTCTCCGCGGCAAATAATTGATTGTATTAGGTGAGTTAGTATTCCGCCCGCGGATTGCGCGGTCAAAGTCTTGCCACGCAAAGCTCTCGGCTCCCAACGTGTATAATGGTAT
>NW_017305779.1:3600341-3610292 GCF_001594115.1 Trachymyrmex septentrionalis | reverse complement strand
GACATAATATATAAATTATATTCGTACGTCTACAGCACGCGTATATACACAAATATATGCACACATGCGTACCCATATCGACCGACACATATTTACACAAGAACTATAGGCCTCCGGCCATCTCGCAAATGGTTCTAATAATAAAAGTGAACAGAGTGTGTATAATATAATATGTATAATTCTGATGATAAAATTATGAAAAGTAGAAGATATATTATAAGAATTATATCGAATCTATAATCTTTAAGATTTACTTTAGACAAATGTTTAGAATAAATCTTGGAGAGAACAATTGCAAAACTTTAATTAAATTTAAGCGCTAATCGAAATTACATGTGGAAGGAAATTATTGTAATTTTGCAAATTATTGATTCAAATTAATTACGCAGTAACACTCTACGCAGCTGATTCGCTGAATACATACTAGCCGCGCAAGAAATGTTTCGAAGATATTTGGACGCCGTGGCCGCGTAAAATTCAAACTGACACGCCGACGTTTGAATATTTAGTGAAATCTGTCGATTTCGAGCTCTCTCCCTCTCTCTCTCTCTCTCTCTCTCTCTCTCTCTCTCTTTCATTGACTTTAGCTCGTAATTGAATCGTAACTCATATCTTGGGATAGACCAACGAAACGGTTGTTACGGCATTGCAACTCATCGGACGGGTCAGAGCGCAAGATAGGAAGAATGAGAAAATCTTGGACAGATATAAAAAGAAAGCAATAGAGAGCGAGAGAGAGAGAGAGAGAGAGAGAGAAAGTGGGAGAATATAAGCAGAAAGAGTCGAGAGGGAGAGAAGTGATTCGATCGATCAGGTCACAACTTTCATAGGAACTGGCAGAAGATTTCGAAGACGAGGAGGCAGTGGCGGACGACGTCGGGGAAGAAAGACGAAAGAGAGATTGGAGGGGAGAGAGAGAAAGAGAGAATGAAAAGAGGCGGTAGCGAGGAAAGGAGCAGTATAAGTAAGAGAGACGGCGAGAGAGAGAGAGAGAGAGAGAGAGAGAGAGAGAGAGCTGCCTGTCGGTATTCGATGCCTATACACATTCAGCCAGGTGTAGAGAGGCATGAAGCAAGCCGTAAGTAAGCTGTAAGCCGAAGCAAAGGGGAGGAGTGTGGGCTGGCTCTGACTGGCAGGTTTCTTCATCGAAGAAGCCACCGGAAATGATGCTTCCCTTCTCGATACCGGGAATATATTGTCGATGGCCGCGCTAAGAGGCATATCCGCGTCCACGTCAATAAATGTGCCATCGACGAAAATATACTTTAAATATGAAACAGTCAGGCACAGCGTGGCCCCGATCCCCATCGAGATGGCTCCCGACAGGAACACGCCTTGCACACGCCACACGATATACCTCCCCTGGTCCTTGTACACACGCGTTCGACTTCCTCTTCTTTTCCGCAAACTTTCGACGACGTTCCGCAGCGATGATGCGGAAGTACGATGACGTTACACGGATACGTACGCGGGATTACGCGATCGCGTCTCACTCTCGAGACGATCACTTCAGACATGACGACCTATCGATCCTGCGTGGCCAAAGGCCTATCTTATTTTTCTTCCAGAGACGGAGAATGTCTTTGGAAGATGAGCATAGAAATAAACCGCGGCGCACATTTTAGATGGGGACATCAATTTTTTTGTAAATAGCAGTCGTGTACATTCCGCACCAGTTTCTCCTCCGGTGTCCTATTCGTGTTTAACTCAAAATGATCGATGGCATGGACAGGTTGATATAAACACAAGGTACACGCACACGCGAGGATTAACGATGTAAACGACGAAAGCACACCTGCATTAATAAACGGCGTTATTTATTGCTTTAGTCGCTCGAAATCGCAAGAAATGTAAAATAATTGAGAAAATATACGCGTATTTATTACGCCCTACGTTCTTATCTCGAGAGAATGAAAATATTCGTTCTTAATATTCGAAATATTTCTATTGTATTTTCGGCAAAAAAAATTAATACTAATTATTAAAGCGCCGTAAAGTTCTTTTTACTAACAATTATTATTCAATTCTGTGAATCTTATAGGAAAAGGTTAAGAAACTTTCAATTTGTTAATCTCTTCTTGATATTTTTTTTTCATTTTTCTTTTTCCTATCTGTTTTTACAGCCCTGAAACTTCAATAATTGTTTCTACGGCATCTATATTTATGTCATATAAGCTCTTTCTTAATTATCGACATCCGAATTATTGCCGTAACCATTAAGAGGGAAAACGTTTCCTGTTTTTGTTTCTCGGTCTAATCATACCGAGTGAAATGCGAACGCGAAAACGCGTCGAAATCGAGGGTCTACACCCGCATGGTTTGGACAGACGGTCGGCATCGGCGCTTCGTTATCAGAAACGACTGCCAATTATACTTTAACCAATTGCGAGTCCAATTTGTGAATCAACTTGTGGAGGGGCCTCAAAGTTCGGACGAAGAGGCTTACTCTCCAAGCTGTAGTACTTACACTTGCCGCGCCGTCAAATAACAAGAATGTCTTGCCTACCTCACTTTTTGAGCACCGAGTTGACGCATAGAAAATGTTATGCTCCATTCTTTCTCATTTTCCTCAATCCATACGCATGCATGTAATAAAATTCACAATATAATTGCATTTCTTATTATAATTATTTTTATTAACGTGCCATAAACAAGAAATGATCGCATTATATTTTATATTAATCCATAATATTGAAATATTTTCTTACTATATAATATATATTATGTAAACGATATTTCCTTTAAATCAATTACTTAAAATAAGCTAACAGTCAGGATGTTATAAATTTTAATACGAGAAAATATACAATAATATGATAACGTAATAATAGAAATCTGCGTATAGTTACCAATTTGATTATCTTTGGATAACACCAGGAATTATTTATTCACGCGTCTCGCGTAATTTCTACAAAAATTTAACATATTCAGCGGAAAAGAACAATGTTGACGACGATGTATCGTACAGATTTATTCGTCACTCGTATCTCGAAGTGAGGCACATAGTTAAGCACGAAATACAAATTCGCTCGATAGGTACTTGCATGTTATATGCATAAAATGTCACAGCACATGCGTACGTACATGAACGCGTTGTATAGCCTATACCCGTTAGAAAGAGTCCGCGTACAAAGATTGAAAATGGATTTTCGAAACGCAATTTCCCAGCGAGGAAATGAAGCGCGTGCACGGCCCGACGGCCATACGTATTTGCATTGGTCGATGTGTATATACTGAATATTAACAAAAATAATCCAATTCGCCCCTTACCGTCAATCGCGACCACGTTGCCGACAATTGGATCGAACGATTTTATGCATAATTCGCGCGTGACTATTACGCAATTACGAGTTACAAAGAAGAACGGAAAAAAGCTCCAAATCTCCGAGACTATTGAGAATCCTTCATCCGCAATTTCATGAAACTGATTCGTTTGAAGTATCATCTTATCCTAGATGTAATATCTCAAGCGTTATCTTGTTGCTTCGATCATTGACTATTTGAAACTTTGACAGAAAATTATTCTAGAAACTTCAATTTCTTTTCTTTTCTACAGATACTTATTTTTTTATGCCACAGTGTAACGAACAAATAGAGTTATTACAAATTGTTGCTTTGATAACCACTGGATCAATTACCCTGAAATTATTACTAGAGAGTCTTTCTCTCTCTCTCTTTCTCTCTTCTATTACTCTGTTACACACTTTTCAGCTATTGTTTGTGACGTATCATAAAGCCAACTGTAAAGCGCATACTTTGCGCACACATTGTTTTTGACTACGAACGAAACAGACTAAAACGCAGCGGCGATGCGAAGCAGCTGCCACGGGCAGACTCATTTCCAATCATTTTCAAACATATTTCATATCCAGGTCCGGAAGTCAATTAAATATCGAGTGGTTCGATTTCATGTGATGATTAATATTGTCCGATATATATATATATAAAACATACACGAGGAATGTAACGCTTGTCGAAAACGAGCGAATTACAGGGATAAAATTTGTAGAATACCATTTTTCTCGCTGAGCAATTAATTAATTGTACTTCATTTATCGAAAGTACTGAATGTAAGCATATTGAATATTCCACCAAATTTTATGTATAGCTCGAATAGATTTTACATTTATATCTGTCGTTTAATATTGTTGCTAAATATAATATACGATCCGTATATTTTAAGGCAGCAGCGAAATCGTTCGACTAAACTTGAATTAATTGCATACTACAATAAAAAAAGGAGGAAAATGCACGATGTTTTAATGCATTAAACTCGTTTCATGAGATCCAATCGTAAATATTTATAATTACTCAAATTAAATATATTTCTAATTTTATTGATTAGTATTGTTATATTTTGACTGCGCAATAATTGTTATAAAAACGCAAATTAAAATAATACTAAAAAATGCTCAAAAAATTGTTTCAAAATTTTAATGGATCCCTTTCATGAATTCTTTTTATCATTAAAGCTTTTAATATTTTGATCGAGATCTTATTGTAATTATGTGTACATTAAATAATTAAAAGATTGCTAACTGTAATAGAGAACTTCTTTGTAAAAATTAGTTGTTAATCAGTTTTATAATTTTCAATCAATTACAATAGAACAAAAAATTCTGAAATTGTTAATTAATAAATATTGAATATCGAAAGGGATAAATCTTCTTAAGGAATTAAAGTTAAGGAATTAAATAAAGTATTTTATACAGTTTACAAAAGCGTCAAAGTATATTTACAAAATACAAGTTGATGTACAATTATGAATAATATGTAAAATTTTATATGTGCTTGTCGCGTCATATTTATTATTACGATCTACTTACATGTAGCTCTGACGTTTTCGCTCCTGCGAAATTAAAATAGATTCAATTACGTTTTGTTAGACGCGCGAGATTTATATATTGACAGATTAACAATAATTATTCTACGAGATTCATCAATAGATACGGTTAAATGATTATCGAATTGTTTGGAATCGCGGGCGTGATAAGCCGTTAATGGAACGCCGCGGAAAAGAGGGACCGGAAAGAGACGCGAGTCGGTAGGATTGCTTTTAAATTCGGTTATCTAGTAGCACTATATTCACTGCACCGGCAATAACTTAGTTCCCTAATACTTCACAGGTCGCGGAAACTCGACGATGCGTGCGATGTGCAGCATAAAAAAAATCCCCGGGACTTTATGAAGACCCTCTATTTACGAAATATAGTTACACATATATATGTGGATAGAAAAAGACACTGAATAAATGAGGGATGGTAAAGGAGGACGGCAGTGAACCCGAGTCGATGGCGGGAGGGACGGCTGTGAAGCAGATTTCATCCCTCCTGGGGACACCGGGGCCGCCAACCTCCACTAGAGCCGATTAACGGGGTAATTTATCAAAAAATAAACGCATGCTTTTAAGCTGATATTTTGCGACACGTGGTGCAAGCTTGCACAAAATATCCCAGATACAATTCACCTTCGCTACTTCGGCGGCGGGATAATTATCGGGCATTCCGTAGGTCGTTAACTCTTTCCTATTCTGCCTAAAATTATTGAATAGTTTTTTCTTTCCTTCCTTTCTTTCTTGATACACCACACGATCGGAACATGCGATTACTCCGTAATTATATTAGTAAAGTAATTGAGGGGTCTACTCGAAAAATGAGAAAATAAAAAGTATATTAATTGCACAATTTAAATATTTTTTTACACCCTCTAATTTAATTTTGAAACTTTGTTAAGTTTCCAATTATAAAAATATCCCAAAATCTATTTCTTTTAACACCAATTTTTAAGTCTTTAAATTAATATTTAAGCTATTATACTTTCATGATTAACAGGCTTTTTAAGATTTACGTAATCTTTACAAATAATCGATATATTGCACGCAAATAAAGTACATTATTTGTTATATACTTTCCATATTTTCCCAAGAATTGTTCTTATACATATTTCGCATATAATGTATGAGTTTTAATGTTTTTTTTTTATACGCTACGCGAAATATTGATAAAAACCACAATGTATTGTTTTATATGAACGTATTCTCTTTTCGCAAGCGGTTTTTCAATTTAGTAAATGCTCTTAACATACCATAAAAAGAGAGAGAGAGAGAGAGAGAGAGAGAGAGAGAAAGAGGAGAGAAAAGCACGCTCGCAAACAAATATTGGTCAAAACTGATTCATAACATCAATCGATATTCGTCAAATCGGCGACCTCTACATTTTGTTTGTTACTCTGTAATTAATTAAAAGCTATAAAAACTCATATTTTTTTATACGAAAAACCATTATCCATCTCGTTTATTTAACATTTATTGGATTTATATCACTAAGAACATTTTAATTAAACTGTTATACTGGAAGAAGTGAAAAAAGACTTTACGTTTCTTTATTATCATATTTTTCTTAATTTTAAGACATCTCTTTCAACTTCAATCTAACAGCTAACATTTATAAAATATCTGAACATATTGCTATCTCAAAAGTGACACAATTCAAAAGAACTTGATTTTCGAGTTATGTTTCCATGAATGAGTTAAGACTCCTGTTCATTTATCTCTACTATCCCAGATTGCAACATCAAAAGTAAGAAGACACACAATAAAAATTCTTACACAAATTATATTTGAAATATTTTTGAATAAAACAATAATTGCATTCGAATATAGAACAGACTTACAAAATACATTATAATGTCTTCTTGTTTCGAAGAGAAATTAAATCACATTTATTTCCATATATTATTAATTTGACAGTTTGTCATAGCTTATTTCGTTTTTGGTTATGCATATTTCATTTTCAGATACATGTATATGTTATTTATTAATTAACGAAACAAAAGGAGAGTTTTCGGTATATTTTACAAGTCAGTTCTATCGATTGCCTGTTGTTTTATTGAAACATATTTCCATACTAATATATTTTGCAAGAATTTTTATTGTGTATTTTTCTGTTTTGACTTTACAATCTGAGATAGTAGTGGTGAGTAGACAAGAGCCTTAAATATATATAAACATTCTCCTACCAATTGACAAAAGTGAATTAAATTTGCTTCATTACAAATCGTCGTAAAAAGAGAATTTTTAAAAAATTATAAAATCATAACTGTAAGGGTGGTTTTTAAGGATAATATTCTGAAATAAAAATGACCAAAATATGACGTTTGAATATATTAAGAATATATTCTCTTTGCCAATATTATTTGATTAATCAATAATTTTCTTTTAAGTTTAAAGATAATTTTTCTCTTTCTTTAGGAAACTTAAGTTGTGTTAGGCTCTTAGCTAACTTATAATCTTAAAACAGTATCTTATGACTTAAATCTTATGTCTTTAGTAACACAAGAAGACACTGTCTTATGACTTATGTTTTAAAGGCACCTCGTATTTATACACCTTTAAGACATAAATCATAAGATAATTCTTATGCTTTACTAAAGACATAAGACTTAAGTCTTAAGACACTGTCTTAAGATTGCTAAGTCAGCCTTTCTGCTGCGGCCCTTACTTTACTAAGTAAGAGAGCGATATGGAAATATAATAAAAAAATATGTATGGATAAAAAATACGTATCGAAGACGTAACACGCGCAAGTTATTGCTTTCCCCGACTTTTCACCACCGTAATCGCGAGTCGAATAATCTACTATGAATTGTAATTAATTCAATACGAGCGTAAGGGGGAGGTCATCGCCGTGGCTTCGGCCCTTTAATGTCCCGTACAGGTGTTGCTGATGGCAGACTCAAGCTGCTAATGTATTGACCGTCCTCGGATACGTCGGATCGCAAAAATTTCACGTGGCAAGAAAAAAAGCGATGGACGCCGGTATCGAGGGTACCCGCGAGGGCATTGCGCCCCCGATCGGGGCAATCGATTCTCACTCAGGCAAGATCCGAGGCTGGTGACGAGTAAAATTGCCGGAAGCGACGTCAGACAATATTTCGCTCGTTAAGGGCCGCGCGCTGCGCGCCCAGGAAAGGCGGGTGGAGGAAGTGGAAGAGATATTAAAAGTAAGGCACGATGGGCGAACTTATCTCATTAGAACAGCTTGTAAAGCCAATCTCCGTGCAGCTCTCGTCCCAACGTCGGGTTACACACAACTTTCAACGGCGATTGAGAGTTCGAACTTGTCCCTTTCGTGACTGGTAGACATGCCCTCCCTCTCCCCCTCCCTTCCGTCCCCTCGTTACCCTCTATCGGGAAAATTTGAGAGTAAGAAAAAAAAAGATGTCCGATCATGGTCAATCTTTCGTTATCTCGAGTCAACTAGATAATTCGCTGTGGAATTACGCTTCGATATCTATACGGTCAAAAGCGCGGCATTAGCAGTTCGGTTATCGCGGAATAGAATTGCATTTAAAAAGGAGATATTAAAGATATTTTCCTTCTCTCTCTCTCTCTCTCTCTCTCTCTCTCTCTCTCTCTCTCTCTCTCTCTTCCTTCTCGTCCTGTCTCTTTCTTGAAAGGATCGACATCCATAAAAATTACTGAAGAAGAAACGAAATACTCAATAAAATTACAAACTTCCTCAAAAGCCATTTACTTACATGTGGGATCATCAGAATGTGCATCATGCGGTGCTCGTCACGATCAGCGGATAAATCGAACCGGTTCTGCAGATATTAAAGTATGCTAAAAAAATCTATATCACCACGTGTGCCCTTAATGCACTCATATGTATGTGTAGAATATTCTAATGTGATTTCTGATTCATAATGCATCTGCAAAGAACGTAGATGTGAGAAGAGAGACGGTAGCGCAATGTTATATGTGTGTTATATATATGTATATATCGTATATACATATATATATGTGTGTGTGTATATATTTTTGTATACATAATACAGTAATATATTCTTCTCAAAATATATCATATTTTATAAAATTCACTTATCGAAAATTCTTTTTTATTTATGGAAACACATACGGCAAAACTTGTACAAAATGTAAACGACAAGAATTCAATATTATGAGCTCTTAATACTTACTAATATAATGATAATAATTATTACTGAATTTGAATTTAATTAATTCAAAATTTAATTAATTAATTAATTTTTAACAAAATTTTAATTATAAATAATTACATATTAAATTACATAAATAGTTAAATATTGATATTACTCATATATACCTATATGTTTTCCGAGTTATTTACTTCAGTTGTGGAATTAATAAATTTTTCTTAAAATCATCATTAAGATTATCTTCTTTTAATAGTGACTAAAACTGTTACATTATTCATAATACTAAATTATTAGAGTCATTTTAGAGATCTCAAAGAGAGATATTTGCACTGAATGCCGATAAAATGGAAAAAACCGTACAAACGATATTCGTTAAGCCCGGAGAAACGCTGTGAAAACGATATCATAGGCGCGATGCTGGCAAAACGCAATTTTGATCAGAAAGCGGATTTAAATATTTCTACGAATTTACATTCTGCTTCAAAACGCTGCATCATTGCTTGAATCGATGAGATTTACTGCTTTCTATGAAAGGCGTGGTGGATTGTACAAATACAAATATTTCCACGTGTCCTCGTTTTTTTTTATTATTTTGATCTGCTCTATTTGGACGAATCCGGTTTAATAAGCACTCGCCAGCTCTCTCTCTCTCTCTCTCTCTCTTTGCAAATGATTAATCTCACATGAAAAAGAGTGCAACGTGCGAGAGAGTTATCGTCAATTTACGTTTGTACTTGTATGCTCAATGCAATCCTTTCTCTCAAAGCGCGACGAATACGGTATTCACACACAAGCGGTATAATTATTATTAGATAATAATAAATATTTCCTAGATTGGAGATCAAAGTATTTTAAAGCTCTTTGAAGGTATAACAATTTTATACAGCAATGTTTCTCGGTTATGTACTTGTTTCACTTATAAATCATCTATGTCAGGTGTAAACAAGTATACGAACATAAATTTATATTGAATTAAATACAAAGAAAAAAAAA
>NW_017305779.1:3595139-3600311 GCF_001594115.1 Trachymyrmex septentrionalis | reverse complement strand
AAGGAAGCAATCGTTCTTAAGAAATAAAAAAATTAAATTTATGATATTATTATATAGGCAAATTTGAGAATCGTAAGACATAATTAAGGGACGCGAGAGAGATAGTGCCAAAATGAAGATTAATGCAAACAAAATGGTACATTGCTAATACGTATATCGAGGCATTATGTTATAAATTAGCTATTGTATGGCGCGATTGCACGTGTGGATGTAGCTAACTGACGAAGGATAATTTAGCTTAGCCGCGCGTTCAGCAGAATATCCGCGAGAATCACCAGAGGCATAGCAAAATGCCCTTTCTAATTAGCATGTCGGCCCATGTGGAAATTACACCCGATTTGTCGGCGATTTGACGTGTTGCGGAAGGTTACGAAATACACATTTCGCGTCAGCACTAACCTCCTTGTTTGTATCCCTTTCAATCGAATAATTGCGTGACGGACAAAACAGACGAACACTGCTGTTTGTCTTATAGATTGATTGTTATGTATAATATATACATATATATGTGTGCGCGCGTGTGTGCGCGCGTGTGTATATATACTAAGAAAGTGGCTATTAGATACTAAGCTGTTAAAATAACAAATAAAGAATTGTAGGCATATATGCACGATAACAAATTGCCGATTGCAGGCGCGGGCGCCGATTGTCGCGAATTTGAAAAACAATTAGTGAATTGTGGTCCGTGCCGACACTACCTCTATTTGAGCGTGCCCTCCACAAATGTTCCGCCGATCTCGTAGCGGTCATCGCACACGTATCCAAATTCATTTGCATATACGGAAAATGGTGGATAGAAACCACGAAAATTTCGTGATGCGGTTTCACGCGAATATAATGGACCTGCACCTAAAAAAAGGTACGGTGACGTAGAACGCTAGACGAATATTCGTTCGAGCGTACCATATTGGTATAGAAAGGTGCCGATAGTATGTATATTTCAGCCAATAATATGAGACTGTGGACCGTCACAGCAGAATACATCCTACATACATTCGTCATTGTAATGTATAATAAAAAGATCTTTACAATACTATGCCAGAACAAATAACATGCAATCTTTTCCAAAATATCTAATGTCTCATCGAATATCTCGTCACTCTATATAGTAGTGATGCATAATTCATATTTCTATTTCGTGTAATTTTACATCTTGTATCGAGTGTGATATGTTGCGCGAGACGATTTTTGCACTCCAGAAAATATACGAATGCCAAATTCCATTTGTATCTCAAATTCTTTTGATATAGTATACTTTTGTTGTATTACTAATATATCTTTCTTTTCATCTTTTTCGAAGAGAATTAACAATTTTTTAATTTTAAATTTTTGTACAAGCACAGAACACTTGGATTACATAGCATATTTCTTGGAAAATAATTAAACATTTTTACATTTTAATTAAGAAAGACGTAAATCATCCAATATATATACACATATGTACATGAAGGAAATTTTAAATGGGAACGAGTAGCAGGTTCAACACACACACCCTGTCACTCCCAGGAAATAGCCCACGGCTAACATTCATGTCGTGTCGACCATATATCCCGTATTTCCACTGACGATTATTTTACACGTCAGAAAAAACTGTATCTGATAAAATCGATGCATAACAGTGCTGATCTGTCCTCAATTCGATATCAATCTGATCTGATTTAACAACATACGCTTGCTTACCTAGCATTGAGTCGTTTTAAATTGTTTTAACTATATTGTCCTAGATTGGGGTATTACACAAATTTAATAAACAACATTTATCACATATATACATTTTATCACGTATACACGTAATGATCTTGTCCAAGCAAATATAGGCATCGAGTAAATCCCAATTAAACAGTTATATATATGTGTGCGTGCGCGCGCGCGCGCGCGCGCGTGTGTGTGTGTATGTGTATGTGTGTGTGTATACTTATAACTGTTTAATTGTTGCAAAAACAATTGTTTCAAAAAAATATTAGTTAGTTTAATTCAACTAAATATAGCGATCACAGGCTAAGTAAATATTTATTAATTCAAACAAATAACATGTTTTAAATCACAAGATTTTGTTAAATTAAATATATAAGTATTTGAATTAAATAATCACGAACTAAACGCATTTCGTCAAGTTAATAAGTTTTCTCTTAATGTATTGATTATAAACAAATTAAGGATACAAAATTAAAAATAGTGTCCATCGTATATTAAGAAATATTAAAAATATATAGGATATAAATACGATATATTGAAAATGCAGAGATATTGCATTTTTATATTATATCAAGGAGGAAGAAGGAACTATTTATAAAATAAATAAAGAAATCGATACGTATGTAAGATATGAATATTAAGTAATCCCAAAATCTTTGACTTTTCTTTTAAAATCATCTTGTATACAATATATATACAAGATATACATGAGATCGAAAAAAATACTTAAAAAATGTGTAAGCGCACGTTGATATCGAACGACTTAACCGGAATTTTATTTTACCACTCGATATTAAATGCTGTCTTAATCTTTCCTATTTCTAAAAAGAAAATTTAGTTTCGAATTTTCTTACATATTTCATTTACTAATTGTGTATACAATATTATAAATCATATCCGCGAAATTAGATACATTTTTATATTTAAAATATCTTACCTTCTCTCTCTCTCTCTCTCTCTCTCTCTCTCTCTCTCTTTCTCTCTCTCTTTATTTCTTCTTGTTTATACACACGCGTAATAATCACGGCTTTAATATGTCCCGGATTTTCGGATGCGAAAATAATAGAGTGCAAGCAAAATCAATCGTGAAATATAACATGTAGACACCGAATAAATTGAAACATTATCCAAAATGTATTAATATCATGCGTGTCCACAGAATACTTGGATTTGTGTTTCCGCGTTACCGCGAAGTAACTTATGTTTCGCTACTGCCTGGGAATTAATTAAAATCTATATATATGTATATATACACACAAACACCTCACACGCATATGTAATTGTATCTCTCTAAAAACATTATACGCGACTGTCCCAGAAAACACGTATGTGTCATTTAGACGCAATCAGCCGGATACGCTGCGTCAGCAATGCAAGAGGGACGTGATATAATTTTCAAGAGCATATCGTTTTACTTTTATTATATATGCCGGAGACTGTGAAAGATGTTAGCATAATTTATTATTTAATGCATGTAATATTAAGAAACAATCAATTAATTTTTAAAATTGTCAATTTAACAGGAAAAGAATAGCGTAAATCCAAGAAAAGAGGATAACAGAGCTTTTTAAAGTTTCTCTACACTAAAAGAAAAGATTGGCTGAGTATGACATTGCATTTTTAATTGGTTGCAGCAGCCAATTTTTGGTTGCGTTAGCCTATCGAAATTCTATATTGACATTGCGGATAGGCTAACACCAAAAATTGGCTGCTGCAACAAAAAATTGGCTGCTACCGCCAATTAAAAATACTATACCGTATTTTACCTAATTTACTGCAGCAGCCAAATCTTTTCTTTCAGCATATAGAAATAAAACATTTTAATTCCTATTTTATTATACCTATTTCAGGAAACATTAATCGTAGACGCAAAAATTCGAAGATGTTCATCTACGTAGAGCATGCGGAAAATGCTCGGCGCGTGCCGAAACTTTCTATCGTCTTTCCGAGGCATCCGATAAATATCTTAGGATAAGTAAATCCGTTAATAATCTCGTGATTTAATACGCTTAAGACAATTAAGTTACGATAAGATTGTAAAATCCTGTGATGTCGTTACGCGCAGGCACAAGTAACATTATAATGAAATATTACGTCGCGTTAAAAGGACAAGAATAGACGTTTGTGACAGCAACGAAGAAGTCGCAGAATGCGTAAACCACTTTGTAATAGCGCGCGCGTATACAATTAGTCGCGGATCTCTAATTTACACGTTTACGCAATTCAACGCGCGATAATTAATTGCTTTAAATCCGCGATAATTTACGCCGCCACATTTCGAAACAACGACCGTTCTACATGATTGAAAATGGTGAAAAGGGTTCACTGTTAAAATATATAAATAAATTGTTAGCCAATTTATTTTCTTTTGTAATATGGAACGATAAAATAACTTACAAATTAAAAGAGAAACCAAAAATATACAATTACACATACGCACGAATATATACACAATTATGTACTCACACACGCACGCATACACATGCACGCACTTGTATATGTGTATGTATGTATGTATATAACTATATAAAGAGACATTTTATTAAATGCAAAATATAGCATTTTCTAAATTACGATATATTACACATAAACTTAAATACATTATAAAAAATCTATAATAACGTAATTCCGTTAACTAAAAGTTTGGTCATCTAATTTCACAAAAATTAATTCGTATTATAATTAATTTAGATAATTACATGATAATTATGGAAGAGCAAGTGCATTATACATGCATTAATTCATACAAGTTACACTACATCACATCATCAAATTGCTATTTAGTCCATTTAACGATGTCATGTACAGTGATTTTGATAATGATCAAGATTTCGACACGTACTAATTAGAAATAAAACTTCCCTTGTAAATGAAAGCACGTGGGGAAATCACAGAGGGAAGCAATTATTCGCAAATCACTGATACACAATTTTGCATCGAATCTCAATGCGCATTATGTTTCCCAAAAGGATTACGTACGTTCCGACAACGAATCCGAATTAATTAATCTGGCTAATTCGCGAGGCGCAATACGAGGCCAAATGGTGTCGAAACAGAAAGATTTATTTTCAACGTGCATCGCGAGAACGAGAGGGCAATCACCATCGTGATAATTGAATTTTTATAATGATAGAAATTCTGTCGTTTCTCTCGTTCGTCGAATAAGCGTTTATTTGCCGACATGTTTTACGTATCCAAATGATTCGCGTTTTTAGTAAAGAATCCATCCGTGCTATCCATCTGTACTTTCTAAATTAAATGCCATCTAGAATATTATTTTTTGCTGCGACGAAAAAAATTTTCTTTATCTCTCCCGTTTCCTCCCATTTTGTCGATTATGCAACCGACGCTCATGCGTCTTCTTTAAATCACGATATGTGGCCGGGTATATACGCGAAAAATGTATCTATCAGCGTTTATCTATGATTGATAAATTTCGATCCGGTGCGTAACGACACAAAGCACAATGCGGCAGTC
>NW_017305779.1:3591125-3595039 GCF_001594115.1 Trachymyrmex septentrionalis | reverse complement strand
AAAAAAAAAAAAAAAAAAAAAAAAAAAAAGAGGGAGTTAGGAGGTGGGATGCCTCGGGACGTTACGGGGAGAGAGGAATACGAGCCATCGAAAACGGACTATTGGTCCAGTGGCATAATTCGTGCGCTTTTTCTCACGGTTATATACATGTGTGCGCAGCAAATCGAAATTCTATCTCTCGATGTTGCGTAGGAGGGAGCAGAAAGTGGTGGATCGGTAGAGAGTGCATGCGAACATCGTATTCGATGGCGATACCCGGCCTCGTATATATACGTGTACATAAACGGGCCATATGCGTATGCGTGCGTGCAGGTCGTATATGTACGTGTTGCTGCTGCAACTGAAACCAAATTCGACTGCAGAGAGGCTAAAGGGCTTTTTTTTATACATTGCAAACCAACCGTATGCATGACGCGAAATAAACGACAGTGTGTGCGCTGCATTTTCTTTCCTTCCGTATAATCCGGAAGTGCAAGTATGCCAAGTCTATCGTCCCGCTGTAAAAGGATCGACGAATTTATACCAATCGCTCTCACATTTTTGTGTTGGGATTTTCTTTGTTACGCGGTGTTTACACGCGTTTAGCGTTATTAATCATTAATTAATAAAGAAGACAGTCATTATTTTATAGCAGTATACATATTTTGTAAAAAATACGCATATCTATATCAGATTATCATATGATATTTTATGATTATGAAAAAAATCGTGCAATTGATACCAAAATAAGTTAAAATAGTAAATTAGAGATCAAATACAATTTTTCTTCTAAACGATCTTTTCAGTGAGATACATGCGAGCGGGATTCAAGAAGTGTGAAAAATGTACGTATATATATCTTACCGAGGCCGAGGTGAATACCAGGGTGCATAATTATCGGTCTACCTCGCAACGATGATTTTTACGTAGGTTACGTAGGGCGCAGACATCCTACGATGTCGTATTTCCGACTCGGACATTTTTCTATACGATATCGCCACACGATATTTCATTTTTAATCGTCGACAGTACGACGTCGAATCGGGTCAATCGGCTTTTCTTTCTAGCGGCATTTCACTCCGTCGTGACGTTCAATTTCCTTCGTGTAGTCGTTATCGCTGTATTCAAAAGACGAGCATGTACGATGTACGTGTACCACCGTGGCGACATGCATGGAAAGCTTTATGCGTGTATGCGGATACGATATTGACACGTCGGTCATCTGGTGAAAAAACCTCCAGTCAAAAGTAAAGATCTTCCGTGCACGCGGCTAGTTTACATTTAATATTTATTATATATTGAGTTTTATAATTTCGTGCATAATTGTGAATTACATATATGTCTAGGGCTGCCTCTTTTCCTCGGACACTGTCCTCTTTTTTAGGATGTCCAGGGATGTCCGGACGGATTTTCCAAAGGGTCCAGGATAATTATGAGCGTTCCGGAGTTTTAGAGAATTTTTTAAATTTTTTACTTTAACTCCTCTTCTGTGTTATTCTGTATTAGTCCTAATTTGCAGTAAGTGTAGTAATCCTTAAGCTGCAAGAAACTGACCAAACACAATTGAATGTGAGGAGAATAACCGACTCTATATATGATTAGTCAATTTCTTACATTAAATTAGTACCTACCACTAATTAACAATTAGATGTAAAATAATTATTCGTTTAATGCTCTGATCAATTTTACTTACCTACATGCATTTTTATATGCGTCAGGAATTTTCAGCGAAATGCCCGGAGTTTTTAGCCTGTAAGTTCTAGTTTTAAAAATTTTGACATAGCAACCCTACATATATATGTCGCAATAAAAAAAAACGACAATCAAGGTATTTCGCATTTACGACCAACGTACAAAACTATTCTCGAATTATTTAATCAAAATAAATATTCAGAAATGATATTTAATCGAAATTAATGTTCAGGTAACCCAATTCGTCATATCTGTTTAATTAATTTGCCACATAGTTGAATCATATATTAATATATATGAATGTCACTGCTAGAATGTTTCGAATTTTTTTCTGCTTTATTCTTATACAAAAATCACAAAAGCGGTTTACAAATATTTAATTAAATTACAGTTAGTGTTTTAAAAAATAACAAAGTTCGTTTCACGATGTCACGCTGATAATATATAATAAAATCATTAACTGATTTTAACATTTTCTGTATAACGAAAGTTATATTACCCCGAAACAATAATAATAAATTTTTAAAAAATTGTAAAAAATTTTAATCGGAGGAATACATTTTCACATCTTGAATCCCGTTCGCATGTATCTCACTGAAAAGATCATAAGAAAAATTGTATCTGATTTACTATTTTAATTTATTTTGGTATCACTGGTACCAGAATATTCTAGAGCAACTAGAGTATCGAACTTTAGAACAACAATCAGATTAAATATGTATTTAAATCAGTTGTATACAAATAGAATGGTATAATTCGGATTAAGAGCAGCAGGTACTTCAGTCTCTCGTACTTGGTGGAAAATAAGAGAGCCTCGAATGCGCTCTAAGAGAGGATCTTTCTATCTATAATATCAAAAATGACGACTCGTTCGTAACCGTGCCGGGGTGTAGAGTGCGAGTGACAGTGTTCCCTATAAATTTGCAAGAGGAGACTTTCGTATTCGCCTCGTAGCTTATCTCACGACGCGAGATGCCGACGAGCCGTGCTTCGTGCTCCGTGTTCCGTGTTCGTACGCCTTATCTCGATCGCAAGATTCGACTAGAAGGGTTTGTACATACGGATGACGTGTGGGTGGCTCATATCGAACTATGCAAAGTTACGCCGTCACGTCGAGAAGAGAAGTAGACGAGGAGCTGGAGGAGAGAAAGAGCGGGGGTGGAAGCAACGTGCGAGTATCGGTTCGGTTTCCGATGCTTGTCGCGAAGAAAAGTCTACGAGACTCGAAATAACGATAAATCTCCGCGGTAGACTGCGGCATTCGAAGCTAATTCGCTTCGAATCGATAAACAAGAAATTGAACGTGACATGAATGGCGGATTACATGCCATACGAATGTACGCTTTTTGCCCTTTAATACGATAATACGAAGATATGAGATATCTGTCTTTACACTTTTGAGCAGCACTTTCAATGGAATTGAATCAATTTTTTATACATAGTATTTTACTTAGATTTGTACTGATTCGATATAATTCCTTTGAGAGGGATTTTGATTTTGCGATCTTACTATTTCTTTTAAAGAATACTTTTAAAATATTCATCTCTACTGTAGATTTTAATCTATTCTTAAACGATTCTTTAACTATTTTTTCAACGATAATATAATTGCAAAATCGTCTAATGAGAATTTAATGTGTTTGGGACAAAGGAGAAGAGCCGTATTGTCGTTTTCTCACTTATAATCCAAACATAGCCGTACTTAAGCGATATTAAAGTCCTTCCGCTTGATAAAAGTCAAGCCAGTTCGAGTGGTGGACGTAGCAAACGGCAATTTCACGTGAGTATACGAAAAAAAAGCTTTTATCTTTCGATAAAACAACGCTTTTACTCCTGGCTCTCATCTTGTCTCGTCCTGTAAAGAGATCGCACGCAGAAGACCAGCATCAAAAAGTTATGAGATAGAAAGACCAAGTAATCTTCCCGACTGTTTTATTTTTGTATTAAAAGCCCTTCGATTAATTTTCCCTTCAATGCCGTCAATCTGTCCCGCGAAAACCGAAGAGAACCTATGAAACTTCAACTTAAACTATGATCTCTGTTATTATTACTATCTTTTTTTTCCTTTTAAAACGACTGACAACCGTTATATCACAATTACGATGCCACCTCGTCAATGAGTAGAGACTCATTATTCGTATTACATAACGATGCTACCTTCACTTTCTCGTTATCATACACTTCCGTCGAGAAGAAGACATCATTCTATTTTGCACATATATACAAGTATTTTTTTCTTTCTC
>NW_017305779.1:3590113-3591025 GCF_001594115.1 Trachymyrmex septentrionalis | reverse complement strand
ATTATTCGTATTACATAACGATGCTACCTTCACTTTCTCGTTATCATATACTTCCGTCGAGAAGAAGACATCATTCTATTTTGCACATACATACAAGTATTTTTTTCTTTCTCTACACATACACACACACACACACACACACACACACACACACACATATAATATAGACGTTGCCTTTATACTATACTTTTTATATACTTTCTATATATATAAATCTATTTATTAAGATTAGAGAGAAAAGGAGAAAATCGTAAAAAACGTGAATGTCTATCAGAACAACTAAAAACATGTCCATCAATGTGGTGCGATTTTATGTCTCTCTCTTATATTTTTATTCTTAATATCTACTTTTCCTTCTTTCGCTTCCATCGTTCCCGTCGATGTGGCTATCGTGTTCTTATGGCCTCGAGCACTTTTCGAGATGCGCTAAATAGCGGTCAGGACAAAAACTTCGCGATCTCGATATCGCAATTCTTTCTTAGTCTTTTCAGAAAGAAGATTTCACTGGAAAAAAAAAAGGAAACTGTAAATAGAAGCGGATAATATACATATTTCATGTATAAAAATAATTAGTTAATAATTTTCAACTCGAAATCATATGAATTAAAACATATTCCACATGTAATAATTATTTCTTGTTCGAAATTAAAAGAAAATTTGGACGCTAATCTGAAAAAGTGTATACCTTTTAAATATATAATATGCATATATAATATATATAATTTGATTTTATGTAATATTTAACTAAATGCACATTTCGCTTTTGTTCAGGTAAACAATTTAGACTTGATAGAAGTGTCAATAAGAAGAAATTCGAAAGTATTCACTTGTATATTTACAAAGAATTATTTTCGCACAATCCCACATATTATTCCCGGAAAAAAATGTTATATAATGGATATATTACATATA
>NW_017305779.1:3577906-3587698 GCF_001594115.1 Trachymyrmex septentrionalis | reverse complement strand
GGGCCGGGTTGAATTGAAAAACACGACTACCCGTTTTCAATCTGACAGATAAAAAACTGGCGGGCGTGTAAAGTTTCGCTGTCGCGGGAATGATGCGATAAACGATCGCATGCGCTGCCGCACGCCGGGAGGTAACGCCGGCGTTAACGCGTTTAAACGTTTTTAACGATAATCTGCATAACGCACGACGAGAGCCGCGGTAGTACGCGCATCGGACGCGAAAGTTCAAAAGCTCGAAAGGGGGAGCGCAGGACAGCGGTGGTAACACGCGCCCTGTGTAACGCGCCGCGTATAATTACCGCGAATTGATTGCCGCGCGGGAATAACCCGGGCCGTTTATAAATTCAATGCGAATATTCATCGCGCGTTTATATCACGAACGGGAGATTGCAGCCGCCAATTAGTCGGACGTACGAACTTCTGTATTAGTTCTTTGTGACGGCTGTAGAGCAGAATCGCGACTCGCGCCGACCGGTGATTGAAACGCAGCTTTTCGTTCCTACTTCAGCTTAAATTCTCTATGTCGCGAAAAAGGCGGCTCTCGCTCCGATTGTTTGTCCTCCATTGACCATGATTATAAACATGAACGTGATTAAACAGCGTCCGATAAAATAACGTTTGTTCTGAAATAATACTTTGGTTTAAAATAACATATATTATTTTATTTTGACATACATGCGTAACAATATACATCAATTTCTAAGTACGTCAATAACGATCGCATTTCTTTCTTCTTAACAAACGTAAATTGAATAATAAATTGCGATTTATTTTAATAAAATGCTATTTATTTAATTTATGATAATAACAGGGAACGTACAAAAATCACTTTCTAGAATAGTTCTTTTATCATTTGCCGTACTGACATTATAGATACTCGAGTCACTTTACTCATTTAGAAAAAAATATCATTATCTAATAAGTCGCTTCAAATTGTTGAAATTTTCTAGAAATTAGGCTCTGAAAAATATCATAATATAATGTAAATTTTACTTTACTTATCTAAAAAAATTTTCTTATTCAAAGATAATATTTCATTCAAAAGGACAAAATATTTAAAAAGTTATAATAAAAATTAAAGTAAAGAGGTCGTAACTTGACGGAAGTAAACCGGTCCAATGATAACATTTCGCATATACTTTTTATATTATCATCTGCTGATAATATAAAAGAAGTGCTGACATATGATATGTTATCGATTGAAAGTAAAACAAAATATTTGAAATTTATTTCATATAAATGTCATAAAAAATACTATTATATTCGTAATTATCTAGAAAAAGAAGTCTAAAAATATATATATAAATAATTTTAAAATTTTTAAAGAAATAAAATGAAAAAAGCAGAGTAAATTAGTTTCTCGTTATTATGACAGAGGACGTTGTAGTCTTTTTCTGCAATTGGATATACTTTCGCAAGAGGAATGCTCAGGAATAATGTTATAGGTTTGTTCACGTTGATTGACATTCTCAAATATGTTTACTTAAAACAAAATAAATATTTAATCGTGCGTTAAAAAGAGAGAAAATGAAGGTCCTGAGTGTAAAAAGTGCAGGACACAAACAGACTGATTACTCATTTTTCATTAATGCTTGAATTTAGTTTTTTAATTTTTTATGAATTTCTTACCGATGGACAATTAGATACTTTAAGAATAGAGTTATAAAATACAAAATAAAACGATTTTCATCAAGGTACTTTGTGCTAAAAGCCCTTATCATTTTCAAATTATTTCCTCATCCACTCCAAGCTCCTCCGACAACCCTCTTCAAAGGTAAAAGCAAGAGGGTCAGCTACGCGAAAAGCGTAATAATGCATGATCGAACAAAGTGGAGCCTGACACAAAATGCGGTGCATGACCACGGTGGCACTCCGATAACACGCTCGAATAATAAGGATAGCGCCCGGAGAGGATACAGGGTTGGATACGCACGCGTGAGCCCGCGTTCGGGGTCCGTCTTCCGTTTCCAGTCCGGTCACTATGACGCGCGATGTGGAACCGAGTCGAGAATATTGTAGAATATGTGGCGATTCTATTACGTTCAAAATTTATTGTAGACACATGGCATCCGTAACTTTGCTAATTGAACTATTACAAATTTGGCTGGTACTCTTTTATAAAAATACAATATATTTAACCTGCACCCTCATAAATTTTTTCACGACAGACTGAACCCCATTAGTTACCTATAATATCATGATCATTATAATAATAATGAGAACGTCATTATCTATTAAATAAATAACATCATACACGATTTTAAATTTCTTTTATTCCTATATTATATATTATTTCGCATTCACATGCGAGCTAACAATTAGACTTGTATAAGAACAGCGTAATTCAACACTCGTGCATATTAAATTTCAACAAAAGTATAACTTTTTATTAAATTTTCAGCTCGAGCAATTGTACTTTTGCAGCCTCCTGTCTCATTACTCTCGTGACAAATACATGATTATTTCAAAGAGAGAAATATAAAAAACGTCTTTAAATAAATTGATTTCTAACTCGTAAATAATTGTCAGGCTTTTTACGTAACAGTCTCTCATACTTTTACAGCAGTCAGCCTTATGAATGCGTAAATCGTTATCGAATAAAAAAAAAATTCTTAACGGCTTAATTTCACATTAACTCGCATCGTTCCGCATCCTGAGCGCTCACTCTATTTACCGCGCGCACTTTCTTTCCGCGCCGCGTACTCCGTCGCGTCGCGCTACTTCTCGGACATGGGCCCCTTTCGCGAGAAGATACCAATTCCTTCTTTCAGCGAAGCAATCGACGATCACGGAATATTTGCGGCCAAGATTTTTAATACGACCGCATTGTCTCCGCAACTTTCTCTCGTTGCGTATAAACTTGCATCGCTGCTGCCACGTGGTACCACAATAGCGCAAGCATTGTAATTGCATGTCTCGTGGAGGAACTTTATGCAGTAAAAAAGATTTTCTACTTTTAAACGGATTCTTGTTAAATTTCTTTATGTTGAATTTTTAACATATCCAAGTGTTAACTCAACATAACATTTAATTATGTTATTTAATGCTTTGTATTAAATTAATAACGTTAACAATTTTTAATGATAAAATGACACAATTGAGGCACAAAAAAGATTGTTTTACTAAAATATCTAAAAATTTAGCATACAGATCTCAATTTTATTAGACCATCAATAATTACATACGATTTATTTCAAACATGATGAACAACGCTGTAAAAAGTTTCGACATTCTAGTAACTAGGTTAAGCATTCTATATAATTATTTTGATGGTCTAATAAAATTATTTTCAGATCGATATTTAATTTAATTTTTAAATGTTTTAACTAAATCGTGTGTAAGTATAAATCAAATAATATTAAAAATAATATTTTAAAATGTAAATTTTTAACTAAATGAATAAAAGATGAATGTTGAGAAGAAGATGGTATTATAGTACCCCAGTTACATTTGCTTTAATAACTTTGTTAATAATCAATATTTAAGTTTAAAACTTAACAATTACATTCATTAAAATGTTGTTAAATCGATTCTGAACTTAAAGTTACGAAATATTTATTATTTAGGACATTATTAATAAAAATGTGGCGACATTGCATAATGACTCGAAGAAAAAAATGAGTTGTAATGTAGCCTTTCATAAAAATAGCCTTAAAATATTATAGTTTTGTTTAGAAAACAGTATTTGATTACAAAATTAACAAAAAGTAATACATTTTAAAATATATATTTAAATGAATGTATATACACTCTCATAACTTCTGCATATAAGCTGTTCAGTACTAAAAATCTCAATACTAAAAATAGTACACGTAATATAAACTATAGGTTAAGTAAAGTTACAATCAATTATCAAATAATTATTTTGATATGAAAACCTCAAAAAAGAAATCATGAATAATCAATATCCATAAAGGCTAAAGCAAAATGCTATTGTTTAAATTTGCATAACACAAAATATATACAGTCAAATAAAATGTTAAATAGCAAATAACACATTCAAAAATACATACATTGTATATTGATGTGATAATACGCTCAAGTTTTAAAGAAATGGCGAAGTAGGTGTAATCAAATACTAAAATGTACCTCAGAAACGTTTCGAAATTCTTAAAAGTAAAAATGCATTATAATAAGTGCTATAGCTATTAGTATATATTCATGGTGTAACGGCGAGCTGAACAAATAATTCCATAAGTAATCATTAGGATTCGCTATATAATAGCGGAGATATTAAGGGAGGCTACAATATATACACTGATCATTAATATACTACCTTCTCCTCTATATATTAATTTTATACTGAAGAAATATACTTCCACAATTTGTCATATTTCTTGTGTTAATTTTCTCACATGTTTATGTTTACTTTATATATATATATATTTATCTTGTGTATAAATGAATACAAGAATTAATACAAAAAATTATGGAATACTGTTTGAGATACGTAAAATGTATTTAATTTAACATAAATTCAACTGTATATGACAATAAAAAATTTATCCCTACGCGATTTAACACTTGTGTCAATCACGATATCTTTATCGATGAAGAAAGAAAATACTTAATTTATTATTATTTAGGAGACAAGTAGTGTCTCGCGGTATATGTTTATTTTATGAAAAATATTTCTACAAATTCTACATGTTTCTAAAGACTCTGACAATTTATGAACGATCTTCCAATAGCTTATACTTTATTGATAAGCAAAGGTTAAATACGTTATTTATGAGTGACAGTAGTTTCTCTAAAGACAATCGATAGAGTACATTAAATAATAATAGCCAAACAGCAGAGGAAAAGGACTCGAGTGGGTGGAATAGTTTGCCGAGCCGACCAACGAGAGCGCTGTGTCGGTTTGCGTGGAGATACGACCCTTCGAACTCGAAGGCGGCTCATTCGGTCGGTGTTTACTGCCACTGAATAGATCGTGCGCGCTTCTACGTGACTATGATCGTCAACTACTTCAGTGACAAGAACTCGTGGCTTTTTTTTAAACAAAGACGACCGGGAATCAATCGTTAAGTGATGTCGAGCGACTTGGTAACGACCGGTGACAAAGTTCTCATTTATTAAAAAAAAAAAAAAAAAAAAAAAAATCATTTCAATCTATTAAATAAAAACGTTAAAAAGTAGTTTTGTAAAAGGATTCGTGTTCTTCTATTAGCATTGTTTTCGCCGTGAGCTGAGGCGATAGTTCTAGTGAAAGCTCGAGATCATTTCGATCGCCCCGCGGACTTTCGCGCTGTTAGGCGCGGTAATAAAATGCGAACCTCGGGCGTGCTCGCGCCGCTTCAACGGATTTCCGAACGGGAGACTCGCGAGTGAACGTTCCACGATTAGGAGTGATTTGCCCCGATCGATGGCGAAATCCGCGGCAGAGAATGGTGCGTTTATCTGCGAGCGCGATCTATGACTTGGCGAACGTATAGCGCGGGTGTGTGTTACGGATCTGTATTGCGAACTGTTGTGTTTGATCTTCGACCGCGCGTGCACGTGTTTCTTCACGTGTTGCCGCTCCGATTATTTTCTGCGAAGGACACAAGTCGAAGCGGAATCTCTGCAGCCTTAAGAGTCCGCATGGAATTCCATGCTACAAAAAATCCCTCCACAGACATTCGGATGTATAATCCCCACAAGTATTCGACCTGCGTATTTTAAGATGCCCTCCCGATTTGTAAGCCGTCGGATTATCAGTCTGTTCACGCGATAAATCCCCGAGCGTTCTCCAAATCCGTGAGTCCTTTCGATTCGCGCGATCTACCACGAATCCGAAGACGGCCCGAAAACGGACCTTGGACGAATCTTTTTCCCGACAGTCGCTGGATATGCCTTGATCGAGTCGATTGCGAGTTTTCCGGTCCCGCAAAGATGACGTTCGATCGCTCGATCCGTTTGCCGGTGTTCTTCCTCATCTGCGTTTTTCGCACCTTCGTTTTTGGCGATCAACAATTTCTGGAGAAACCGCAACTCTACCAGGAAGTGTCGTCCGGCGATGACGTGAAGTTACGTTGCATAGTACAGAACAAGGGTGGCCAGTGCATCTGGCAGAAGGACCGGAGACCGGTGGGCATACAACCAGACAAGTACGAGTGGGCGAACAGCCGCGGCAGCGGCGACTGCACCCTTGTGATAAGACGAGCCAATTTATATTTTGACGATGGCTTCTGGGAGTGCCAGGTTACTTCCAGCGACTTCACCCGCCAAGACGCACTCTCGTCCGAACAATCGAGACTGCTCGTAAAGGGTGAGAATCCGATTTGATTCCGTCAACCTTCAGCGAGACGTTATACCTTTGGATTTATCGCGTATATATTTTTCGTACAAGTAAATAAGGAAAAAGTAAATGTATTATTTTTTTAATGATATATAATATGATATAATATGAGAAGTTTGACGGTATATTGAAAGAAATTTGCTGATCTTAATACATATTTCTTTGAATAATATTAAGTAAACATTTACTTATATAGTAAATAAATATTTACTCAATGAAAAATAATAAAATTAATCAAATTAATGGTTTTTGTATCAAATAAATATATATTTACATTTAATAAACACTTACTTGGAACTGTTTAAACAGATATTTACTAAAATTTATTATTTTTTCAGTTATTCAAGTATTGTATGATTATTTACATATAAAATAACTACTTATATAATTTATAGTTGCATAGTATATCTAAAGGTGAATACAAAGACAACAAATAAAATTATTGCGAAAAAGTTAGCACTTTCATTACTTGCACATGCTAATGCACTTTTATATTTTGATATCGTTTATGCAATATATTGACATGTTTATTGCAATCTCAAATACAGCTTTGGATGTCTAAATATAAAACTCTCCCAATTTATTATGACTTGTTTGGAAAAAACGGTAATGAAGGTCAAAGAGGGACTAAAAAAATATTAGAATGATTATAAAAATAAATATCATTTTCCAATGAAACTGCTTTTAATTTATTTTTCGTTATAAAATGTTTACGTTAATTTGTGAGGATACTTTGTACTTGTGGCCAAGACTGTATTTCATTGAAGCGCGTTGAGTCGTTTGGAAGAATCGTTAATATTCCGCGAACATTGACCTCGAGTGATGCAAGAAAACACACAAAGCAGCCGTTATGCTCTACTTTCCTGTAATTTTGCAATATCCGTGTTAATGGAAATTTGGTCGAGAGTGGCACAATCGGTTCCTTTTAGCTATTCCCTGCTGTAAGAGCACATAATGATAAGATCACGGTCATAACTATTCGTAAAAGGAAGCAGAGGGAACCAAACGCATAACTATTTCTGTCTCACTCTACCTTATCTAAAATGCACCCTAATGCGCGTTCCAGTGAAACCCAAAGAACCTCAACTGGAATACGGGGGAACCATTTTGGGCGCCACCCTAACGCTGCAGGAGGGGCAGGAAGTAATGATTTCCTGCGTTTCAAAATACGGAAATCCACCCGCCGTTATCAAGTGGTAAGCTTGACACTTTGTCGTTAAACATTCGAACAATACGTATTGCGTCGCGGTATGTTGATAACATGAAAATAAAATATATAAGAAAAAAAGAGATAATTTAAAAGTTTTAAAAAAATTTTTAAACTGAAAGTAGGTGGTAGGAATGTGCAGTGAACGTTCTATCGGAATGTCTGATATCGATTTAACGCAATACAACATAGATAGACACCTAAAGCATTTATTTTATCTCTTTCTAAATTTACCTCGATAATAAGGAAAAATTGTACTGTGTGTTATTGCGTGATTATATATTCTCACTAAGAAGTGTTCTAACATGACGCCGATAAAAAGGGTGATGATAAAAAGAGAATCATAGAAAAAAAATGTTAAAAGGTTTGGTATTTATATCAGATAATTATGGATGGGCCCATTTGTCTCAAACGACCTTTTACCTGAGACAGGGCGATTAGAAGTTGAACCATTTTTTTTACTTTCGGGCCCAAATCGGATGACTATCGGAATGCTGACCGTGTCTGCTGATCTTGATGGAACGAAATCTCAGTAACGGTCTCTCTCTGTTAAAAGAATATCAAATAATTTATTTTTACTTTTTTTTTTACGAATAAAAATTCTTGAAAATAAACAGCGAGAAAAAGGGTTAAAAAAACATCCTTAAAATAAATATTTTCTTTAAATGTTTCTAAAATGTATACTTTCTGTATATTTTAAACCATTCCTCTAAGACAACAATTCATTCTTTGGAATTATAAAATATTTGAAAATTTTGGGAGTGATTATACAAAATGTATTTATCTTTCCCAAGAATGCATCAACAAAAAATTTTGTTCATAAATCTTATTCTTGAAAATATATACATTATCTGCGTCGAACATCAGGGTACCGATCCTAAAGCAATTCTCGAATATTTACTGATACGATATAACAATATAGCTCTTTTGTGACTGAACCGATCGCTAGGAGGTCCAAGATAACAGTTTTGAATTGCGTTTGATGACGCGGCGACGCCTCGTCGGCAGGTTAAGTAGCGCGCTTTATGCACATTCCTACGTTACGTGCCCGCACTTGTTTTCTTATCCCTCAGAAAATATCGGCCGTTTTCAAACATCACGATGGAACATCACGGTGGTTCGTACGCTGCCCGCTGATCCGGGAGAGCCGGTCTGGTGCAAGAAGCCGTGACGTTATGTTTATGCAGGGAAGGGCCACGCGGGAAGGGATCGTCGTTTTGGTTTACGGTCCGCTGAATTTAGCCGCGCCTTATCTACGTTCTTATGCGATGTAAAACATCTGTTCCTCAGGATGGCACGCGCTTCTTTTGGAAGCTTATGCCCCCGATCGTTCCCAGCGGGAGAGAGCGAGAGGCAAGAAACCAGCGGGTGTAATTTAAGCCCTGAACGATGGCATATGTAGCTCCTTCATAAGGGGGACCCATTGATGAATGGGTCTTTTGAGAAAAGCTAAGTTTCCGATGCGAGGGCTTGGCCGTTACCCCGTCTCATTGTGTGTAACTTCTTGAAACACATGTAAATAACGTCTGAAAGCCGTTCTAATCTCTCATAAGTCTCTCCTTTGTACGTCTCTTAAACTTTTCTGTCGGATGGGTCCGATTGTAATTTAGCTTCTTTATTTTACTGCGTTTGGAGTTACGACCTTTTACTTTTGCACATTTACAGTGGAAGATATACGGCGACGATCGAATTGTACTTCGGGAGAGCAGCTCGTAACGTAAAGCTTTACGTTCCCACGCATTTATTTTAGGGTCACGGTACTAATGAAGAATTTTCGGTCCGGTGGGACTCGTCTGAAACAATATCAGCCGCGCATTCTTTTACGACCGATAATAGCCACGCGGTTTAATGATCCCTGCCCGGTTTTCTTTTTCTTCGCGTTGCGGACACGGCCATGCCGAGTATAATTATGTAGATTATAGCCATAGAAACCGAGAAACTGGCCGCAAGCGTAGCCCCACCGGCCGCCGCTGCCGCGCCTGTGAATCACACTAGAAAAGGGTACAGACCTTCTCGACGGCACTCTTCTTATTTTATGAGAAGAAGGCCAGCCCATTTAACGGAAACTGATGGATTTATGTGAACCACTCGCGGAAACGGTCCTGCATGTGGAACCATATTGTCCTGAGCTAATCGTAAGCATCCAGCTTCCGTTTACGCGTCTTCATAACATATCGAATACGGAACGAAGAAAAAAAATGGGGACCTCCAAATACTATTGGCGAACATAATTGGGGAAAAGATATTTTTCAAATAAAAATTTCTCACAATTTTAGAAGATATAACGTACGTGTAACAGTCCTTT
>NW_017305779.1:3573147-3577806 GCF_001594115.1 Trachymyrmex septentrionalis | reverse complement strand
TTTGATATATATTTTGACATAAAATATGAAATACTTTGTGAAACATTTATTTATTAAGAAAATTGAATTCTATAAAAAGAGATACGATTCCATTAAAAAAATATAATTTATATATAATTTACATAATTAATATATTTTTTTAATAGAATCATACCTCTTTATATAATTCAATTTTATATTATTTATAGACTCATTTCATGCTTAAAACTAATAAATTTAGGTATTGAACTCTCTTTTGATTTGTTTTAACTTGGAATCAAATTTTTAAGAAAAAGTGCAAATTATTATTTGTGTCAAATTTCCGTTGTGAGAACTATAATTATCTTTAGAACTAATCTTTAAACAGTCTGCTGCTTAAAATTAAATGAGGTGTTAAGCTGTCTGATACTTAACAATTTGCCCACAAATTTGCCCGGCAGGTTCATAGGGAACAAGGAGCAGAAATCTTACACGTCGCAAAGCAACGCAACGGAGGTGGATAATCCGAAAACCTGGGCAGCTCATAGTTTTCTACGGGTGCGTGGTCGAAGGGAAAATCACGGTCTGCCGGTCCGATGTGTGGCCATGCATCCGACGAGCTTAACACCGATGAGCACAGAGACGCGACTGGATGTTCATTGTACGTAAAATCTGTATAGAGCTAATAGAACAACCCAAAATTATAAGTATTTATCAATATTCTTAAATATCAAACGATAATCAAAGAAATTTGTTACAAAATTATTAAACTTAATATATTTCTTTTGGAATAAAAGTTAAAATTCATTTTGTCCTTGTAATTGTTCTGTAACTTGACAAATTTATCTTTGTACATCGTCTTAACTTTAAAAAAGTAAATGTTAAATTTGTTAAAAAGTATTTTTTTAAATAATTATTATTTATTATTATTATTATTATTATTATTATTAAACTATAGGTATATGAGGAGCAGACTTTCATGCGTTTTGTTCAATTTTTCATTTTTTTAGTTAGAAATTCTAGTAATATTCAGTGTTGAAAGATTTATATTGTAAGCTACTTTGAGATGTTCAGAAAGCATTTTTTCATCGTTAATTTATATGCTGAAAAAACATAGACATTTCAAAATGCAATATGTTTTTTAACTATAGAGACAAACAAAATGCATTTGTTTAACATTTTTAGTAATTGTTTAGCAATTTTGTTTTATATTCTACAACCTACTGATTGACATATCATTATTTTCTGTAAAGTGCGTAATTTTCTTGTATCCGTAGTTTTTATGTTTCTTTATTTCTCATTTCCTGAAAATTACAAATTTTGGACAAAACACATTTTGAAAGTCTGCTCCTCATCTTTACATTATTATTTTTTAAAATACTTCCTAAATAATTTTCACTACTGTAACGAATCTAAAATGATCTGAGGACAAGCGGCCGTTTGTACTCCTAAGCTGGACAAAGCAAAGTCAACACGTGCATAACAGCAGTGCTTTGCGGTTTCAGATTCGCCGGAAGTGCGACTCGAGATGGGTCCGCAGCCGCTCATGGCCGCTGCGGAGGATTCGGTGAGTTTCTTGAACCTGAAGTGCCTGGCAGATGCTAATCCAGTCCCAAGCATCAAGTGGTTCAAAGACTCGGTACCGCTCGACCGCTTGTTAATCGACGCCACATCTTCGTCGTTAACATTACCGTCGCTAACACAAGGCAAAACGACAGAGCTGAACGACACCGTGTGGAGTGCCGAATTGCACTTCGAGCCGGTCGCGAGGAGTGACGCCGGCCTATACTCATGCAAGGCGACGAACAACGTCGGTGAAAGCGCTCCCGCGAGTTACAGGCTCGATGTGCAATGTTCGTAGAATTACATTATGTACCTCGCTCCGATATACTTTGCCATTTTCCTTTCCCTGCTACCTTTCCCCTTCGTAACTATTTAAAAGCAATCTACGCATCGCTTAATACCTTTCCTCGGACAAGGTTGTTTTCTTCCTTCATAGAATTGCGTCACGTATAAAATTTATGTACAATAAGATTATGCGTCGTGTTACTGTGAAAGCTGTAATTCTTAAATGCTTAACTCTTTTCTCCTGCGTAAACAAAAAAATAGTAGGAAGATTTGAAATATTTAAAGAAAAATTTCAACGTAGTTTCACTTTAAAACGTTTTCGTTTATATAATATTGTTTTTATTTATTCGATGTAAATAAGAATGTTTATTCCATTTGACTGACAGATACAAGATAAAAAATATGCATATTTCTCATATTTCTTAGATGGACCGAAGGAGAAGAGCAAAGACGAAAACATCACGTCCACGAACATGGAAGATATGGCGTTATTGGGTTCCACCATGGCCCCCTTTGAGTGCTCCGAGTTCGAAGCTAATCCGTCCCCTCAATACAGATGGGTGCATCTTCGCGGTAGCTTGGCGGAGCCGATCGAGAATCGCGTGCAGAACAAGGGCGGTGGTCGACGCCTCCACCTCGAGAATATCATGTGGTCCGATGAGGGAGAATACCGTTGCATTGCCTTCAACACAATCAACGGTGTTAAACGAGAGACCTCCAGTAGCACACGCTACGTGCTGCACGTGACTGGACCGCCAGAGATCCAGGTCAAACCATTGCTAGGCGAGAACCTCTTAGAGTCCGTTGGATGGGCCGGGGAACCCGTGCACAGGCTCAAGTTCCGATTTTGTTCGCGACCGCCACCGAAACTGGTCGCTTGGCAGTGGGGCAGTTCTCACCTTCGAGCCGGTATAGAAAAACGTCATTTTGATATTTCACTACGTGATTTTGCTCAATCACAGTTCAAAAGTCTCAGTTCTTGTTTATAATCTCGATTCTTATTTATAGCGAATTCGGTCACTTGCACTACACTAGATCAGTGCATACCAAAAGCTGTTTTGCATGAAATTAACAAAGTTAAATGTAAAAGTATATATTTTGAACGATTAACTATCTAATGATATTGTCACGTTATTTAACAAAATATATGTGTGTCATTTCATTATCAAAGTTGATTATATTGTATCACTGTGTGTGTATTGACAAAGATATTTTATATAAAGCAGCTTTCAATATGCATTGATCCAGTGTAGTGCGAGTAATCGAATTTACCATTAAATAAGTCTTTTCGATTCCGCAAAACAGACTATTCTTGGAAATACTGAATTAAACAATTATAGAAATTATGCAGTTCTATTCATATTTTTAGAAAATAGAATCCGATAATAACCAGGCTAGATAAATTTAAATTATGCAGTTCAACTATACGAGAATTTAATTTTGATGATAAAGTCACTAAATCGTGTTTACGTTGTTTGGTTTTTATTTAACCCTTCAAATTTTCAACAGGAGAAAGTATTAATCCAAAGTACGATGCTCTACCGTTGGAACCCATTATCGAGAACAAAATGGTGACCAACTGTTACTGGGCCAAGCTGGAAATCAAGGATCTGCGAAAGGAGGACGCTCGAATGTACATTTTGTTAGTGGAGAGCGAGAAGGGTCGGGATTCAACGAACATCAAATTGATAGTGAGAGACCCTACGGAGATGCGCGTAATAGCCGCAGCCGTGGCGGTCGGCCTGTTATTCCTGTTACTGCTGATCTCCATCAGCGTGTACTCGCTGCTGAGGATGCGCCGCGGACGGTACCGGCAGAAGGTGGAAGAGGAGGGCAGCATCGCGGCAGATGCACTTTATAGTAACGGTGCATCGATGGATCAACAAAAGTCCATCAATTCGTCCCACGCAAAGACCTTCGCAAGAAAGTCTAGCTTAGACGGCAGCCAGGGCGTATATGATTACAGTCGCATCGCGAAGCAGACGCGTGCCATGAGCCCGGAAGCGTTGAAGGTCAGAAGAGCGCCGGCAGTCTTACAACCGCCCACCATCGTGTAAAATATACGGATCTCTATCTCTTTCATTGATACCGAGTCCCCTCTCCTCATTGTCGAATCCTATTCCTTCTAATAAGATCTACCTTTTCTTGTGTATTCACATATCCCTTTCCATCATCAATCTCTCATCTATTTTCTTCTTAGAACATTTTTTACTTAGACATTTTTTACTATTTACTATAGAGTGTATGTGTAAAAAATCAGGTATTTTTTAATTATTTTAATGACGTGATACACAATGTGTATATTTGTATCAAATGTTATAGTCTGATATTTATATTGAGAACACAAGTGTCCTCGCGAGATTATTGACTGTTGTTGCGTACTTAGTAACGTTAAACAATTAATATTTTTTCTTAAATTTATTTATTATACTATATATACTATTCATTGTATTTTACCACAGTAAGTAAGACTACAATGACAATCTGCCCATTCAAAATGTAGGCACGTCGTGATAAATATTGTATGAAGAACTCGCGTACCGGTGCAAAGTATAGTCCGCGTCATCGGAGCGGAACGAAGCGTAACTTTAATAGCGGTCGCATCTCAGCGATTTTAATGGCGGTTGCGCGACGAGGCGGGATCAGTGCAAAACTGGACCTCACGGAAACTGTTATGTACAGTTCCCGATTTTGATATTTCGACCAACATGTACTTTAATGTGGAAGAAATTCTATGACTGAAACGAGCTCTTGTTTCGAGATTAGTGCAAATATTATTTCAACTTTATATGTGTTCAAAATAAATGACTCAAGTAAAGAATAAGTATTTTTTGCGGCAATCATCATTCATTA
>NW_017305779.1:3569453-3573047 GCF_001594115.1 Trachymyrmex septentrionalis | reverse complement strand
ATATATATATATGTATATATAAAATATAGAATATATAATAAAATAGTATTAGAGTAAATAAAAAAAGGAACAATCTTTCTACTTATTGTTGCTGCATATCGCTTTCTTGTTGATCCTGTTTCAAAACAGCCGTATGCATAGCTTTCAAAAATTTGGATAGTACAGTTTTGTTCGTAGATGTGTAAAGAGCATGCGCCAAAAATGGTATTTTTCTTAAAGTACGGCCAGTTAAGCCTTCGCTCTCACGGCTAATTTCCAACAGTTTCAAACTGTTCTTAGTATCTGCATATTCTGTGTAACCAAGTATCTTTAACTGCGATATGTCGTGTATCTCTTCATTTTCCAAGATTCCAGTCTGGAACATACATGTGTATAAAATAATATATATAGTAATATATTAACTAAGGAATCTCCTTAATACTTGTATAAATATTTTAACAATGTCTCATATAAAAAATTATTGATAAATGAAATCTGCTAAAATGTATTATTAATTCTGTCATTGTCAGTGTCGGATTTATACATTTTTGCAGCTAGGCTCTACTTCTTGACCCCTTTAAGACACTCGGCGTCCCTTTCAAACAAATGAACAATAAAAAAAGTTGGCTACTGTCGAAAGGTATCACTTTTCCACTAAAATATCAAGATTTTATTTTTATGTGCCAATGTACTACTTCAAGGTACTACATTGACGATCAATTGTCACAACTGACAATCCTGCACAAATATAAAATTTACTTTAAATTTAGTTTTGATGCTTAGAAGAATAGCGTCCTTAGGCCTGGGCCTCGTGAGCCTCTGTCTAAATCCACTACTGGTCATTATAGTTAACATTTATATATTATCGTATTGTACTTCGCAGAATTAAAAACACACCTTCATTAATTCCTTTAGACATGAATGATAAATATTATAAATAGCGATTTCAGATGGATATCCGAGATACTGTTTTATGTCCGCTCGATCGATAAACGCAAGATCTATAGCTTCTGTCATATTGCTCGTCGTCAAAATTAAAACGTTCGGATATCGTTTGATTTGATCCAACTGTGTGAGTAATGCGTTCACAACGCGTATGGAGTCAGATGGTTCAGTCCCGTTGCTGCATAATTTACGTGCATGCGCTAACGATTCTACCTCATCAATCAGAATACATATCAGTGCCCTTTCATCTTGGACCAAATTTTTTATTTCATCAAACAACTTCATAACAAGTTTTCCACTCTGCAACAAAACACAAAATAATATCAATTTTTATATCAAATGATATATATAATATATGAATTTTGTTACTTCTCTAATTATGAACGTTATTAATATGTATATAAATTGAATTCTCTTGAATTTATTTCTACCCCAAATTTTAATCTTACATTTCTCTTCTAAAGCCAGATAAGAATAAATAATAACCAAATACATACTTCTGAAAACCATTTTGAAAATAAGCTGTGACTATTAATCTCTATAAATTTTCCATGAGTAAAGCGATGTCCCATGCGAATGACAGCTTTTTGAGCGAGAGCTTTGCACATACTGGTTTTGCCTGTACCTGGAGGACCATGTAACAATATCACTTTATTCCAACTTATAATGTTAGAATTAACAGCGTGATCCGAAAATAACATTGTAGTCTCCACAAAACGTAATAACTAAAAAAAATGAAAATAAAATATTAAAGAATCGTGTAATAGAAAATTGTATAAAATATATTGCAAGTATCTGCAATAATACGTATAAAAAATTATAAATTATCTAATAAATTTACTAACATTATTTTTTATGTCACAATCGTAATACAGATTTTCCCACATGTAGTGAAATTCCTGTGCAGGTAAGAGCCAGTGAGATGCAACTGGCAATTCATCAGAATCACATTGCATTGTTTCTATGGCAGCATTTTCCTGTGTCAATCTATAGATGTAATACTTAATTGCTGCTCCTTCAATTTTAACCTTTCCTTTCTAAAATAAATATGATATATTTATAATGTAAATGCAAAACCCCTCTGCAATAAATTAATATGAAACTTGATAATACCTCTGTAAAGTTAGACGAGTATATTATAGATTCAACATGATCTCTAATAATTGTATTGTTAGAATCTTTACCAGACACAACGACATCGAGAGAAATCTCATCCAACAATTGTAATTCTGCATTTACTGCTTGTTCAATTATAATTTTCGACAAAATACTGAAACAATAAGACAAAAGCAAATCACTTAGTTTTTATTCACACATAATTAGAGTACAATAGAAATCTCTAGAGATATAAATATCCTGAAATTGATCTTAGATGCAATTGAGTACAGATTTAAGTATTACTGAATTGTTTATAAATAAATCAATAATATCTTTAATTATGTCAATATTATATATTATTCCAATAAAATTATTATTTCAATAGCTTGTGTACGAAATTCATTTAGTCTTTATTTTAAAACGCAACTTGTATTTCTTTCAATGTTCGCATAGAAATTATTTGATAAATAAACAATTTAATGAAGTTTATGACAACGTCATTTAATACTTATAAATTACATATCATTTTGCAGAAAAGGATTGATTAATCCTTCTAATCTCTTTTAAGGTTAACATAAATAATAGTAATAAGTTAGACAAATCTAACTGAAAATCAAACAAACGTATTCATAATTTTCATGACAGAATATCAACAAACAATGAAGTAAACAACCTGCCAGCATGTTGACACACTTCTACGTGTAACACGTTATCCTCATCCATTTCTACAAATATTAATATAAATCTGACAGCGTAGGACAATTTATAATTTATATAAAACAAGAATCTCAAAGCAACCACTGTTATCACATGACACACGAGATTTCGATCACGTGCTTTTTTCTACTGAGAAACGCGTTCTGTTTCCTAGCTTCCGGCCCTTTGTGTCGATTTTGCTTTGTTCTGGCTTGTGCCGGATTGCTTGGATTCAAAATTCGAAGTCGTTGAGCCATAAAGTGAAGAAACCTAGAAGTCGACAAAACAGAAATGTCCAGCAGATTCTAAAGTGTTCTAGAGTGCGCAATCATCGAGATGCCTTATCTGTTGCAGGTAATTCCGGAAGTCGCTAGAAAAATCGCGTTACTTTCTAGATTGTTCCAGAATTGCCAGATCATTCTTATAATAGACTTTATTGATTTTATACTTTATAGAGTTTGTAGATCGATTCCAGTCGATTCTTGAGTTTCGAAAGATCATGAAAAATCTCGGCTGGAACGAGCTGTGTAAATACGAATAAATAATTCTTTGTATAAATACGAACGTATTTTATATACATACGTTTCTTTTTAAGAATAGGGACCTTGATCTATTTTCTTTGTATACACATTTGAACTTAAAATAAGATAGATATATTTAATATTTAGTGAAAGTGAGAAAAAAAGTTCTACTAATGTGCAGTCTAGTTAGTTTAGTACTGAAATAAAAAAATAGACCTTTCGTTAGAATAGGTTTTGGAACTGGGTTGCACATTTGAAAAAATTTTAATTGATTTAAAAAATATATAATATAGTATAATATAATATTTTTTTAAATATTTAATATTTAAAATATTTTTTTAAATTAATTAAATTT
>NW_017305779.1:3556518-3569443 GCF_001594115.1 Trachymyrmex septentrionalis | reverse complement strand
CTATTTTGAAATGTTACTTTCGATTTTCTTAATCATTCAAATAATATTAATAATAATAATAATAATAATAATAATAATAAAACTTTGCAAACAATGAATGCGGGGCAATATGTTTCAAAATCCTATAGCCCTACAGTGCTCTATATAATTTACAGCTAATATCGTCTCTGAACTCGATCCTTTTAGATCTGTTTTTTGCTGCATTTTCTGAACTGATACAGTGCAATAAGTTGAAATATATATTTGCTTCACTTCAACTTATTGCACTGGTTCAAAGTGCAGCAATAAGAAATAGACCTTATATCTTCACGCGCAGTCTAAGGGGCTGCGCCCAATGAAAGGAATAGGGAACAGAGAGAATAAGAATTTCAACCTATCAAAAATCATGTATTGGAATACATAATTTCTGATAGGTTCAAATTCTTGTTCTCTGTTCTCTGTTCCCTATTCCTTTTATTGTGCGCAGACTCCAAATGCTATGAAACAAAAAGAAGTAGGGATGATGATAGGCAAAGTCGAAATGTAACAATTCGGCTTTAGGGCTACATTAGAACATGTTAGAACATGCGAAACACTTCGCACGTGCTCATCTTGAAAGTTTGAAAAATCGAAAGTTCTCGACGCTCGACGCATGCGTTGCTGTATATACAATACGTAAGATCAGTACGCTATCAGAGTAAATATCAAGAAAGTAAATAGTTGATATCACATATCAGCAGGGTTGGGTAAGTTAACGTTTTTTTTTAAATTAAATTAAGTTAAAGTTAATGGCTTATAAAATGAATAAAATTAACTTAAAAGTTGAAGAAATGAAGAATTAACTTAGTAAAAGTTAAGTTAAGATTGAATTAACTTAAGTTTAAAAAAAGTTAATTTAAAAAAAAATTATTTTTGAGATCAGAATGTCTTAATTTTTCTTATAAGATTACTTTAAATATACACTTCCAAATATAGATTATTAGGTAAATTTAATTTTATATTCACATGTAAGTTACTATATATAATAAGAGTCACACTATAAGGCGTTTTTGTAAAAAAGAAAGGTAGGTGTATGTTTGCATTATTTCTCTTTCTTTAATCTTTATCTAAAGCGTGATTTACACGAGGCAATTTTTACTCGCTAGAAGCCACGTGCCACGCCATAGCGAATTCGCTACTAAAAACTTCTTCTAGACGCAGGTTTGTTCTTATAGCGTAGTCGCGGCGAGTACCGCTTTCAACCCTTGTCGCTAGCTTGTCGCTAGCTTCTTGCTACTCTTCCAGAGTGAATTTTTAAGTCGTCAGAGTGGAAAGACGAATTTTTCCGGAACGTCTCGGCCATTCAGACCAGAGAATAAGCAATAAGAGATCAAAGAATAATCATGTCATCGAATAACATATTTCGAGCCGCTGTTGTGCTTTCTGACCAACTATTCGCTTGATCACTATTAGCGATCACTTAACGCAGCGAATTCAACAATTTTAGTCGCTAGCGAATAAAAACCAAGCGTGTATAAGAAGCTTGCATCAGCGAATTCGCGGACGAATTAAGAAGCTTGCTTCAAGCGAATAGCAGCAGAGTCGAGAGAATTCACTGGCGAATTAATGACGTCACCAGATGCGGCTTTTAGCGAATAAAAGTCGCCCCGTGTAAATCACGCTTAACTTTCTTTAACTTCTAAAACGACTGCTCATGTATATTTACGACTACATTGACTAGATATTTGTTACAAAGATAAACGTAAAAATTTAGAAAATGGGTGGATGTGCAGTTTTTCTACAGCAATTCTTCATCTAAGGCTCATTTCATATTTATGTTGATGAAATATAACATTTATGATATAAAATTAGTGTGATTCAAATATAAGCGGAAATTGACAAAACCTAGCGAGTCAATAAAAACTGGTTATCGTATAGTGTGACTTTTATTATAGAGTTTCTCATTATAAAATCATTAAACTTTTTCTAAATTAATTCTCTAATGTTTAAAACTTTATAGAAAAAAAATATTAACATTAAGAGAGGTAGAAAAATTTTTAATTTAAAAAAAGTTAATAAATTAAAGTTCAAAAGTAACTAAATTAAGTTAAAAATTAATGCATTTAAAATTAATTAAGTTAAATTAAAAGTTATTAACTTTTTAATTGTTTTTTTAAACTGTTAACGTTGTTGTGTTTTTTTTTTAACTATAGTTACTATTCAATGCATATTAATATTTTAATTAATATAGAGCCGTAAGATAGCTGTAACAAACGACTTAATTCACAATTTTAGGAATCGAATCGTAATCTACTTGGAGCGTATCGCAAATTATTGTGCGAGAGAAATCTCGTTAAATGTCCAAGCCGCCCCAGCCAATATTCGAAGAAAACAACCAGACAATATGCCGCCTTCTTTTGGACGAGGGCCTCTCTCCGGATGTGGAACTTCAGCGACCGAAACATCAGTTATTTTCGGTTGTCACTCGGTGCCTGATGTTACAGCAGAAGCGCAATATGGCCGATATCAAGAATATTTTCGCCAAATTGACGAACCACCAAGAAGAGTCGACCTCTTCGAACCTCTCTTCATTAAACCTATTTACAGACAATATCGTCGTCACGGCTAAGCATGAGGACAAGTAAGACCATGATGTAAGTAGGGAATTTTGGAAATAAATATGGATCCAGATACGCTAAAGTTATTCTTTTCTTAATTAATTCTTAAGACCAGTTCTTAAGTAACATTGTGGAAGAGACATAGTATCAGACTTATAAAAGATGCGTTTTTAGCGGAGTTGGCGAACAGTCTGTAAACAGATCGCGAATCGTTTTATTTCTGATCGAACATTTATTCGTGAGTGCAGTTTGCAAACGGTTAATAAGTTGTTCGTGATTGATTGTAATTTTTTGAGTTGTTGTTTATGAGTAGTTCTTTACAAGTTCGTTCTAAGAACGGTAACATGATGAAGAAATAGAAATGGATATAATCAATTAATAATCGATTATTCAAATAATTAATCAATTATTTTTTAGTCTTGAGGGTCAACAAGAGTCACAAACAAGATTGTACTCTAATAAAAAGAATACAATTAATTTATAATCGCATCTATTTAATGTAATAGGTTTTTGAATAATCAATTATGACCATCCCATGTGAAGAAACCGACAAAATCTAAAGTGAACAGCACAGCATGTTTAATTTTCATAAATATTCGAAAACGGATCGCGAACTTCTTACACGTACCGTTTACAAACAGTGTTTGCGAACAATTAGTCAATATAGTTGGCGAATGTGTGTGTGTGTGTGTGTGATCATGCATTTCAAAGATTAATAATTTTTCTCATTTTTCAACTAAGCCACTTGAAACATTTAAAATACTTTTATATTCTGTACTTCTATGTATATAGGTTTTTGATCAATTTACAGTAAAATTTTTTTACAGAAATCTAATATTAGCCTATTTATTACGGAAAGATAGTAATTAATTTCTTACTTAGAATACTAAAGGCATTGAACAGTATTGCTTTTAATACTAGAAATAAATCATTTACTATTTCAGCATTAAAAACGGTTACTATTAAATTTCTATAAAGATTACAAAAAAAAATTTTTATTAATTAATTCTTAAGTTAAAAAAAATCAAGTGAAGAGTTTACAGATTTTCTAATCTTTATTTATATCTATTATTTATCAATATAAATAAAGTTAAAAATTTTAATGCAATAGTATGTTATTTTTTGTATTCTTCGTGTCCTTGAATAAAAAAAGAAATCTTTTAAAGGAAATTTTTTAATAAAAATAAATGTAAGTATAATAAATATGAAATCTATATATATATAAAAAGAATCGTTCTTCAATTTTTTTATCTTATTAATTAAAAATTCTGTTTTTTAATTCTTTCTTTTTTTGTACATATTTTTTAAATAACGATCGACTAAAATGTTTAATTATTTAAAAAAATTTTTAATTTAAGTTGACGTACAATAATTCACCATTACGATGATATAATATATTATTGTACTTAAACACGCGTATACATATACATATACAGGGTGGGACACCTAAAACAAAACATCTGAATATCTCAAAAATTAAACGGTAGGGAAAATATTTCAGACAAAAGTTATATGATTCGAAGTGGAACAAATAATGATAAAATCATTTTTTTTTTAAATTGATTTTTCAAGGTCACATGATCACTTCCACTTTTTTAAACGAAATGGTATGATTTTTTTTTACTATGGTTCCTCTAATTAGTCTGCATATAAAAGTATTAAGGTAGTGATATAAAAAAAACCAATAGTTTACGAGATATTTTATACTTTATTGTGCACGTATTTATTAATATAAAATGTTAAATAACTCGTAAATTACTAATTTTTTTATAATTGCACCTTAATACTTTTATAAACAATAACAAGATAAATAAATTGGTGCAAAAAATACACAGTTGCTTTAAAAAAATATGTATGCAAAATGAACAATTTTTTAAATAAGCAACTATGTGTTTTCTGTATATAGAGATTAATAACAATTATTATTGTAATAATACGTAATGAGCAATAATAATAATGAAAATGATATATATAAAATAGCAAATTATGTGTACAAAAATAACTCGGTCGACAGCGTTAAAAAATAACATCGCAAAAGCAAATAAGAAATCTCATCTCGTCAGCCTTCAGAAAGTCTTCAGTTCTTAAAAAAAAAAAACAATCATATTTTTCGCTTATTGTTAGTGCGCTTACGTAAACATGATAAATCACGAACTTCCGAAAACGTAAAAGAAACATTGAATTGCAAAAAATTACAGCATGTGTACAAGAATAAAATTACTGTTTATTTAAAAAAAAGTAATAAAAGTAATAAAAGTTTATTTAAAAAAAAAGTAAAACAATATCGTTTGCAACACAATCTTTGGCGCACGTCACTAAAATTCATTCTTATAAATTATTTACTCAACCACTTTCAATAATAATTTGTAGCAAAAATTAGTTATTTGTACTTCTTGTATATATAGCATCTTTGTTTTATGACTCACTGCATTCGAAATAAAATTTTCTCGATCAAATTAATCGAAAATTTGTTTTTTAAATTCTTAAAACGTCGTGTAACTTCGAGATTCATGAATTGATAATAATCGGACGCGTATAAGCTAGAACCACATTCGAGAATAAATTTGCAATTTTACGATCACATTACTTATATGTTCCTGCTCTTTTCTGATGTATGACTGCGATTTCTCAAAATCTTAAATAAAAAAGTGATATCTCTTGTGATATTACTCTACTATGATAAATCATCTTACTGCATTAAAATTGATATGTTTCTATTGAATTTAACTACCGATATCTATTATTGTGAATAATGGCTGAAATTAATTTTTTTTTAGATCCGTTTTTTATTTCTGCATTAGACAACACTGAATTCTCTTTCTCATTTTCGTTAAATATTCGAGGCTGGCATAAAAGTATTTGAAACACGTTATTTGCAATACAAGTGTATTTTGTATTTTAATGGAGCACATGAAAGTATTACATATTTTAAATTTAAAAATGAAAGATTAAAAGTTTTTTGTATCTTGTAATTCACATAAAATAAGATTGTTTGCTTATCTTAACATTTAAAATACAAAACACTTTTGCAATTTTTCGTTATTAATACTGAAATACAAAATACGAAATATTTTTACTTTCAAAATACAAAATACAATTGTCTTATAAATACTATTTTTTGAATAAATTAAAATATTCAAATATATGTCCAACAATGTAAATAACAAACACATATCTCACTTTGAATTCCATAAGTGTGATACCAGTTCAGCTACAGAAAACAGATCTTTTATACGTCAAAACTCGAATCTAAAATTTTACTACTTCTAAAACTCCACTACGTACGTGACAATACGTTATAATCTTCCAAGTGAAAAAAAAAACACAGTGCACGCATTGAGAAAGAACTGCAAACGCGTAGTGTGAAATTGCTAGTTTGTTCTCGAATGTGCTTATATTTATGCGCGCTAACTTCTAATCGGTCTATGAACGTTCTCCAACGTTCTCCAATGTTCTCGAAGCTACGCGATATCACATCTGCAGCGTCGTGTGTGCCTGCAATTACCTGCGGGGCTATAAAACACGCGACGCTAGCCGGCTGTTGACAGAAAGCAATCGCAAGTTTGATCGATGTGAATCGTTGAAAACGAATCGGCTCGCTACCAATTAACTCTCAACCGAGTTTCATCAGCCAATTTCATTCGAGATCTTCCATGTCTCTTTATCAAGTCTTTCTTGAGAAAGCATGTCTCTGGTGCCGTTGCTATTCTCCGACTGGTGGGAAGAGCTGAAATATCCACATTGGATTTTCGACCAAAACTTCGGTCTCGGAATGTCTCTGGAACAACTGACACATCCCAGTATCCTCGAACGCTTCGCGCTGCAACAACCATCCCGGCGTCTACGTCCAGGGGCTATGATGTATTATAGTCGACCATGGGGCGAACTGTTACGCAGCAGAGAAGAAAGTGGTATATCGACCATTAAGGCAGACAAGGACAAGTTCCAGGTGACGTTGGACGTGCAACAGTTCAAGCCGGAAGAGATCAATGTCAAAGTCGTGGACAAATTCGTGGTAGTCGAGGCCAAACACGAGGAGAAGCAGGACGAGCACGGCTGGATCTCACGGCAGTTTGTGCGCAAATACATGATACCTGAACAGTGCGATATCGATCAGGTGTCGTCGAGCTTGTCATCAGATGGCATGCTGAGCATCACCGTACCTAGGAAGGATAAACCGAAGACGCAAAACGAACGGACGATCAAGATTCAGCATACCGGCAAACCGGCGATCCAGGAGAAGGTTCAGGAAAAGGCTCAGGAAAAAACTCAGAAGAAGAAGAAGTAAAAATAGAGTAGAAGATAAAAATTAATCGTATATTGTGTTGTTTCTGTGAAACAATTTGTTCTTCTGTTTTAATATAATAATACAATATATACGAATATTATTATTTTTTTTCTTTATGTGATATCGGGTATAGAATCGGAAACATTTATGTTTGCATGTATTTTTCATTTTTATTTTTGTAATGAAAATATTCGAAGAAAACAACCGCATAATATGCCGCGTTCTTCTGGATGAAGGTCTCATCCCGGAAGTGGAACTTCAGCGACCGAAACAGTTGTTTTCAGTCGTTATTAATTGCCTGATGTTGCAGCAGAAGCGCAATCCGGTCAAACTCAAGGACATGTTCACCAAGCTGTCGAGCCAGCAAGAAGAGTCCACCCATCTCTCCATGAAATTTACAGACAATCTCGTCGTCACGACTAACCATGAAGATAAGTAAGACTATGATATAAATAAGGAATTTTTGCAATAATGTGGATCCAGATACGGTGAACGCTAAAGTCATTCTTTTCTTAATTAGTTGTTAAGACCCAGTAACATTATGGAAGAGACATGGTGTGTGCATTTGGACAGTGTCTCTGTCTAAATCTCTGCTCTTTCCGTCTACGGACTGTTCATAATAGGAAGGGCTATCTTTCCTTGTTTGACACACTTAATAATACATCTTAGGTTCTCTTTCTATATACTCTTCTTGTTAGTTCGCCAGCTTGGTGAACATGTAAAATACTGAGCTCTGAAGCCAGCTTAAAGTTCCACTTCCGGGGAGAGGCCCTTGTCCAGAAGAATGTGGTATATTATGCGGTTGTTTTCTTCGAATATATAGAAAGAGAAACAAAATATGTTAAACAAGAAAAGATTCAGTATCACTTCACGACGCGAAACAGTATTTGAATTACAAAATACAAAAAGCTTTCAATCTTTCGATTTTAAATATAAAACACGTAATACTTCTATACGATCCGCTGAAATAAAAAATATATTGTATTGCAAATAGTGTGTTTTAAATAAAAGTATTTGAAATACATGCCTAGCCCTAGACTCATTTTTCATTGAGAAAGAAGATAACATGAGCGTTCACCTTATCTGGATAAATGATATTGTAAAAACTTGCTATTATATGAGATAAAGCATAATGGCGATAATATATTGGAAACGACCAATCAAATTTGTGCTCAAATGTACTTTCCTGCATATCATAGCGCTAGCATACTGGAACTGCCAATTAAAATTGTGTCCAAATTTATTCTTCTACTGCGTATTCACGAGAATGCTTCACATTTTTACCATGGGAAAGATGATCCAAGAAGGCCGAGTATCCCGTCAATTTGTTCGGAATTGTATATTCAAATAAAGCTATTTCATAGTTCAACAAAAAATTACCAAGTTCTTTAGAGATGTCAAAGAATTATAAAGCTCTATTTTATCTGAAATACCGAAAATTATTGTAAAATTGATATACTCTAAGACTGATTATTTACTAAATATAAACTTTTTTTTTAATTACATATTGTTATTTTGTTATCTTATATAGGTAAATAAGTTTACAATTCAATTTACAATTTACTAATTTCCTTATTTTTTTATATGTTAATATAGTCACTTTTATCATTATATGTACATTTCTTTTAATAGTTCCAATATATCATTTGAAAAAAAACGCGTTATTCTGTTTCAACCATAAATTAAACAAATTTAATAAGCTTTATTATCCGAATTTTTTGTTTTCAAATAATATGTATATGCAATACTCGTTTTCTTGAAATCATTTTCTTTGAATGGAAAAACGTAGATAAAATTATTTATTTTAAAATGAATTCTAAAATATATTAATATTTTTTTTATATATATTTACTGTTGCTTATGTATCATAAAGCAACATATGAGTTGAAGAATAATCAAGGACTTTTCGAAATGTGTATCAGCAGAAATATTTAGATAACGTACATTCAAACATAATATATTATCTTCCTTGACAATAAATTCTGTAAATAAGAATATTGATAATGAATATTATTTTCGTAATATTAATACATTAATTGCCAAAGTAAAGAAAGGATCGGATGTTATTTGTAATCAAATGGTCAAATTAAAAGCAAAATTTGCAAATTATTTCAGAGAAAGGAATAAATAGACATTTAGATATTATTTACTTATTATATTGAAAATATAGAAAATTAATTTGTAATATAAAATTTATTAAAATTATAGAAATTTTTCGTGATATGTGTGTCATTAAAAAAAAAACACGAAAATTTCAAACTCATTTCGCCATAATTCCTAGAATTCTAAAAATGCGATTTATTATTTTCTGGTCTAGTTTTCCTCAAAACGCTTTATTCTACGGATGTTTTACCTTTTAAAATAAATTAATTATGAGAAAAATATTACAAAATGATAATAACATATATACGTAAAACTTTAATTCTTACGAAATATTATATTTATGTAATATCAATACGTTTTCAATATATTATATTTATATAATAGTCTCCATTATGAATATACGCGTACATTTTTTATTTTTAAATAAAAAAATACAATCTCTATTATATTCAAACATAATTATGTTTAATTCTGATAACATAAACATTACAATGAACATAACTGAAATGAAAGAAATAATATAATTTTGAATCAATGCTTTGTAATGTAAAAATCCTTTTATTTTATTATCAATGTAAGATTACAAAAACATTTCTTTTTCAAGAATAGATTATTATACCACAAAACGTCTCAATAATACAATGAAGGAAAACAAATTTATATGTATATATATGTGTGCGCACGCGCGCGTGTGTGTATGTGTGTGTATATGTGTAACTATAATACAAAAACATATTGTAGCCAACAGCAAAGAATGTAATCTTGTAAAAAAAAATGCAAGTGTAAGCAGTGTGGAATATAATTTTATAAAAGGTAATGCAAAATATAAAATAACGTATCAGATAAAAAAAGAAAAAGAATAATTTAATCTATCGTTTCTTGGATTTTAATCTTGCCTCGTGTCTGCTAAGTTGTTATCATTTATTCCGTCAGCTTTCCCAACGTCAGCCTGTCCAATGCCAACCTGTCCTACGCGGTCAGCCTGTCCCATGCCAGCAAAACTCGCGTCCACTCCAGCTTGTCCTGCGCCAGCAAATCCAGCTTGTCTAACATCAATCTGTTCCATGCCAATTTGTCCCGAACGAACCTGTCCCGTATTATTAAAAGAAACGGCCGATTGTCTGCTCTGCTCGATCTGGATCACCTTTTGATAATTCTTCAACGGTACCATGATCGTCAAGATGCCATCACTCGATGTCGAAGATGTTATATGATCGATGTCAGAGTTACCAGGTAATAGATATCGTATCACGAACTGCTGGGACCCAACGTTGGATTTGTTCTGCTTTTCGTGCATGCCCTTGATAATCACCCAATTGTCCACCACTTTGACGGTGATTTCCTCCGGATTATACTGCTGCACGTTTACGGTGATTTTGAAGCCGCCACTGTCGATACTCGTAGTACTGATGACATGTTTGTTACGATTTAGGTTCCTCCATGAGGTATAAGGATAGAAATCCAAAACCTCGCGACCGTGAAAATTACTTGAAGAATAACGATCACGGAAGCGAGAGAATAATCGCGATCGAGCAAGGTTTCTACCGAGAGTTCCAGTGAAGAGATCTATCGGATTAGTGGGAGTACCCAATCCCAAATGAAGATTTGAGAATAACAATGGCAAGAGATACATGTCGTAAGAGTCTCTTCTTATTTACGAATAGATTTTTTTACTTTGACGAAGAAATCAATGAATGAAGGTATATAACCGACTGATCTGTTTGCGTACGATGCGATGCTTCGTGTAATCGTATTTTGTAATGAAAACGACTGCCGTCGCGACCGTTATTTATATCAGACAGCTTTTTATCTGGGTGGGGAATTTACATTCTGTAAATAGTGTAAGACTTCAAAAAACTACCGTGAATAGAAGCTGCATTTACATTTAGTTAAAACAAATCCTCCATGAGTTTGTTTAATCCTTCCGCGCAATTAATAATTGTCGATGAAAAACATGCCCAATTGTCCTTTTCTGCTATTTGTCGATAGCTATTCAAACTTCAGCTATTCAATTCAAATTTTACATCAATTATTTTCTTGTACATTTCAGAAAACTTCCAAGTTATTTATATATCATATAACATAAAGGTTAACGTTTTATTAATCTATGCATCAGAGATTTTCTGTATATTAAAAAAATTAAAACTGGAAAAGGAAAGTTGGTGTCTATTAAAAAAAAAATATTTTAATGACTTTAAATTAAGCTATACGTCAGTGGTTTCCGAATAAATAACTCACATTTGGCAGTGTTAAGTAAATCAATATCACGTGAAATTCACTCACATTTGGCGATAATAAATCAAGATGACGTGGAAAGTCAATATGATGACTAAATGAGCAAAATTATTACAGAAATTATACAAAATTATTCGTTTAACAATATTACTGAATTATAACACTTTTTATATGTATCATCTTATGTAGAAAAATGGAAAAATTGGAAAAAATGTTTTGATAAAAAAATTATCGAATACACATTAATGCTTGTGAATTACGGATGGAATTCCGTACCACAATTCATAAAAAAACTAAGCATCGATCGTTATTAATGATCGCAACGTAGTCAAATGAGACACTTCCGCGAATTACATGAATGTTGAACGATATTTTTTACAGTATTTGTTAACCACTGATTGATCTTTTACTACTTCTGTACTCAAAAAAATATCAAATATAAAATATCAAGCTTAACCAGCCAAAATGCTACAATAATTTAAAATGTGGTGTAAAAAATCAAGTGATTTTACATAAAAAAAAGATAAGATTGCTTTCAAATAACACGGTATCGTAATGGGTAACTTGTAATCTAGTGTCATATGTGCGACTGACACGTCAAGTGTTGATGAGGTATTAGACTTATAAAAGATGCGTTTTTAACGGAGTTGGTGAACAGTCTGTAAACAGATCGCAAATTGTTTTATTTCTGATCGAACATTTATTCATGAATGCAATTTGCAAACGGTTAATAAGTAATTCGTGATTGGTTGTTGTTTGTGAGTAGTTGTTTACAAGTTCGTTCTAAGAACGGTAAGATCACAAAGAAATAGAAATGGATATAATAATCAATTATTCAAATAATTAATTATTTTTTAGTCTTGAGGGTCAACAGGAGTCACAAACAGGATCTGTATCTTGATTGTACTATAATAAAAAGAATGTAACTGATTTATAATCGCATCTATTTAATTTAATAGATTTTTAAATAATCAATTATGACCATCCCACGAAGAAAACGACAAAATATGAAGTGAACATCGCAGCATGTTTAATTTTCGTAAATATTCGAGAACGGATCGCGAATTTCTTACATGTACCGTTTACAAACAGTGTTTGCGAACAATTAGTCAATATAGTTGGCGAACTGTTTTCCGATGTTCATGCATTTTAAAGATTAATAACTTTTCTCATTTTTCAACTAAACCATTTGAAACATTTAAAATACTTTTATGTTCTGTACTTCTATATATATAGATTTTTGATCAATTTATAGTTAAATTTTTAACAGAAATCTAATATTAGCCAACTTATTACTGAAAAATAATAATTAATTTCTTATTTAGAATACTAAAGGCACTAAACAGTATTGCTTTTAATACTTGAAATAAATAATTTACTATTTCAGCATTAAAAACAGTATTAAATTTCTATAAAGATTACAAGGAAAAAAATTTTTGTTAATTAATTCTTAAGTAAAAAAAATCAAGTGAAGAGTTTACAGATTTTCTAATTTTTATTTATATCTATTATTTATCAATATAAATAAAGTAAAAGGTTATAATGCAATAGTATGTTATTTTTTGTATTCTTCGTGTAAAAAAAAAAATCTTTTAAAGGAAATTTTTTAATAAAAATAAATGTAAGTATAATAAATATGAAATCTAAAAAGAATCGTTCGTCAATTTTTTTATCTTATCAATTAAAAATTCTGTTTTTTAATTCTTTCTCCTTTTGTACATAT
>NW_017305779.1:3546997-3556418 GCF_001594115.1 Trachymyrmex septentrionalis | reverse complement strand
ACCTAAAACAAAACTCCTGAATATCTCGAAAATTAAACGGTAGGAAAAATGTTTCAAATAAAGATTGTATGATTCGAAGTGGAATAAATAATAATAAAATCATTTTTTTTAAATTGATTTTTCAAGGTCACATGGAAGTCATTTTCACTTTTTTAAACGGTATGATTTTTTTGACACAACATGGTTCCTCTGATTATTCAGCATATAAAAGTAATAAGATAGTGATATCAAAAAACCAATAGTCTTCGAGATATTTTATACTTTATTGAGGCACATATATTGATATAAAATGTTACATAACTCGTAAACTATTAATTTTTTATAACCGTACCTTAATACTTCTATAAATAGAATAATGAGATGAATAAATTGGTGCAAAAAAAATACACAGTTGCTTTACAAAAATTCGTATGCATACAATTTTTTAAATAAGCAACTATATGTATTTTTTCTGTATATAGAGATTAAGAACAATCATTATTATAATAATACGTAATGGACAATAATAATGAAAATGATATAAAGAAAATTGCAAATTATGTGTACAAAAATAACTCGGTTGACAGTGTTAGAAAATAACATCGCAAAAGCGAATAAGAAATCTCATCTCTTTAGCCTTCAGAAAGTCTTTAGTTCTTAAAAAAAAAAACAATCATATTTTTCGCTTATTGTTAGTGCGCTTACGTAAACATGGTAAATCACAAACTTCCATAAACGCAAAAGAAACATTGAATTGCATACAAAAATTACAGCATGTATACAAGAGTAGAATTACTGTACAAAAGTTTATTTGAAAAAAAAAAAGTAAAACAATATCGTTTGCAACACAATCTTTGGCGCACGTCATTAAAATTCATTCTTATAATTTACTTACTCAATCACTTTCAATAATAATATTTGTAGCAAAAATTAGTTATTTTTACTTTTTGTATATAGCATCTTTGTTTTATGACTCATTGCATTCGAAATAAAATTTTCTCGATCAAATTAATCGAGAAATTAGTTTTTTAAATTCTTAAAACGTCGTGTAACTTCGAGAACGTTTATGAATTGATTATAAGCAGACGTGTATAAGCTATAACGACATTCGAGAATAAATTTGCAATTTTACGATCACATTATTTATATGTTCCTGCTCTTTTCTGATGAATGACTGCGATTTCTCAAAATCTTAAATAAAAAAGTGATATCTCTTGCGATATTATTCTACTACGATGAATCATCTTACTGAATTAAAACTGGTATGTTTCTATTAAATTTAACTATATCTATTGATGCGAATATCGGCTAAAATTAATTTTTGTTTAGATCCGTTTTTTATTTCTGTATTAGACAACACTGAATTCATTTTCTCGTTTTCGTTAAATATTCAGGGCTGGCATAAAAGTATTTGAATACTTTTATTTGAAACACATTATTTGCAATACAAGTGTATTTTGTATTTTGTATTTCAGTGAAGCACATGAAAGTATTACATATTTTGTATTTAAAAATAAAAGATTAAAAGTTTTTTGTATCTTGTAATTCACATAAAATAAGATTGTTTGCTTATCTTAACATTTAAAATACAAAACACTTTTGCAATTTTTCGTTATTAATACTGAAATACAAAATACGAAATATTTTTACTTTCAAAATACAAAATACAATTGTCTTATAAATACTATTTTTTGAATAAATTAAAATATTCAAATATATGTCCAACAATGTAAATAACAAACACATATCTCACTTTGAATTCCATAAGTGTGATACCAGTTCAGCTACAGAAAACAGACCTTTTATACGTCCACAAACTCGAATCTAAAATTTTACTACTTCTAAAACTCCACTACGTACGTGACAATACGTTATAATCTTCCAAGTGGAAAAAAAAACACAGTGCACGCATTGAGAAAGAACTGCAAACGCGTAGTGTGATCGCGAAATTGCTAGTTTGTTCTCGAATGTGCTTATATTTATGCGAGTTAACTTCTAATCGGTCTATGAACGTGCTCGAATGTTCTCGAAGCTACGCGATATCACATCTGCCGCGTCGTATGCGCATGCCTGTAATTACTTGCGGAGCTATAAAACACGCGACGCGAGTCGGCTGTCGATTGAAAGCAATCGCAAGTTTAATCAGTGCGAATCGTTGCTAGAAAACGAATCGGCTCGCTAACAATTAACTCTCAACCGAGTTTCATCAGCCAATTTCATTCGAGATCTTCCGTCTCTTTATCAAGTCTTTCTTGAGAAAACATGTCTCTGGTGCCGTTGCTATTCTCCGACTGGTGGGAAGACCTGGAATATCCACATCGGATTTTCGACCAAAACTTCGGCCTCGGAGTTTCTCCGGAACAACTGACACATCCCAACATTCTCGAACGCTTCGCGCTGCAACAACCATCCCGGCGTCTACGTCCAGGACCTATGATGTTTTATAATCGACCATGGGGCGAACTGTTACGCAGCAGAGAAGAAGGTGGTATATCGACCGTTAAGGCAGATAAGGACAAGTTCCAGGTGACGTTGGACGTGCAACAGTTCAAGCCGGAAGAGATCAATGTCAAAGTCGTGGACAAATTCGTGGTAGTCGAGGCCAAACACGAGGAGAAGCAGGACGAGCACGGCTGGATCTCACGGCAGTTTGTGCGCAAATACATGATACCTGAACAGTGCGATATCGATCAGGTGTCGTCGAGCTTGTCATCAGATGGCATGCTGAGCATCACCGTACCTAGGAAGGATAAACCGAAGACGCAAAACGAACGGACGATCAAGATCCAGCATACCGGCAAACCGGCGATCCAGGAGAAGGCTCAGGAAAAGGCTCAGGAGAAGGCTCAGGAAAAAACTCAGGAGAAGAAGAAGTAAAAATAGAGTAGAAGATAAAAATTAATCGTATATCGTGTTGTTTCTGTGAAACCTTGTTTTTCTGTTTTATATTCATATAATAATATAATATATATAAAAATATGATTATTTTTTCTCTGTGAAATCGGATATAGTATCGAAAATTTATGCATGTGTTTTTCATTTTTATTTTTATGTAAATAATCGAATAAATCAATTCGGTGGATGTTAATCGAGTATTTTCCATCTTCCTTTTTCCTATCCTGTGTATTTTTTCTTAGTAAGAATCTTATAATCTCAATATGTGTTAGTTTAGAAAGAATTATTGGACTGTGAGTTATGTATTGTGAACTATAGCAAGCGAGAGAAATGTTAGATAAATAGTAATTCTTGAATGCTACAAATTTGTCAAAAGTATTTGAAGTTTGGACAGCATCTATATATATTTCATTATATTTATCATTGAAAACAATTTACAATAATTAAGTCAATTATATTATATATGTGTACTGTCTACGTATTACTTATTTTCTCTTTCAATCTATAGATTTTTCGTTTAGGATTATCTCTGCATTAAAAATAAAAATATGAGTGATAAATCTAATAATAGTTTCGCTGATTTAAACAATAACGAAGCATAGGTATAGTTATTGATTCAAATAATAGTTATTGATTCAAAGGAAAGATTATAGAGACATCTCTTGGAGAAATCCATGGATTATTAAAACAGATTCGTATAATATTGCTACCTACATCTGATGATTTAAAATCCATTATAATATGTATATGCATTTTTTGTCACTGTCGATAAAAATGTATCTAAATTATCGACAGCAATATACATATACATATAATATTCCAGAGAGCACAATCTAAAAGACGACTAAATTGTTATAAAGATATCTTTTAGTGAAAGAATATAGTCGACGAAAAGATGACTAAAAGATAGATGTCGCACTGCTAGTCATCTTATAGTCTTATCCATATGATATCTAAAGGATGATTTCTTTGGATACCTTTTAGAGTGGTATTCATTGTCAGATCTTATATTCAAAACCGTCTTAGGTGTAGTCTTAAGAAGTCATGAACCAATCATGGAGCCATATTAGCGTCTTAAGACATTATTTAAGACAGTGGCCTAGTTTCCACTGAGGAAGTGAGCGAATAAATAGCGGGACCAATCAGAGAAAAGAACGTTATCCGCTTCATTCTACCTTAATTCTTTCTGAATAAACCTTTTATGAACCAAATATCGAATTATCATCTTCAGCCTTCAAAAGTGGATAATGTACCCTAAGGGGAATGGACGTTGCTATGTATTTTACATCCACTTTGTCAGAGGGCAGTAGTGCGCGGCAGCATTTAATTTTGCAGTTACAGGTTTTGGACCGTCATGTCCTTTTGTCAGATTTTTCTCTGATATAACATATCGTTAAATAAAATCATTAATTTAAAGAGATCCAAGAAACATATTATAGAAATATTTAAAATAGATTTCGATCGGAATTATTCCGTTTTCTCTAGAAAATACAATAGAAATTTAGTCAAATTCTATTGGATGCATTCAATATGCACTGGTGCACATTAAAGCCGCTTTATATAAATTGATGTAAAAACTGTGTTGTGTTTAACGTAAATATAAAAATGGATTAAACCATGAAAGCCTTAATTTTATTATACTGTTAAATAAAATCTGTATTTTATAATTCGAAATATTTGCATTTTACTTTTACACAGATTAAATCAGTAATTAATAAACAACGGCTTTAGCCCTTAGTGAATCAGTCGAGGTGTGACATACCCCAGCAAAATGAATTTCTATAACTTCTTAAAAAGTACCACGCGCATGTTGTCGATTTCATGCAACTGGAGAGAATGTGTTGTTACCAATCACACTAAATTACAATAGATATATTTATGATGTGGTGGTGTATGTAAAATATAAAAAAAAACATGGGATATAAGATATACCCACATTTAACCGAATTCATTATAGAAAATAATTGAACAATTTTGATTAGAATTCGTTCCAAATGGTTCCATAATACATGCCTTGCAGTATTTTGTATTTTGCGTGTCGACAAAATTTATACAAGTTGTGGGATAAATAGCTATTTCTTTGTAATAAATAATAAATATATTAAAAATAGAAATCATATTTAAGTTTACATATAATACATACGTATATTTTATATTCTTTATTTTACTTCATAATGACAATACATTAATTTAACAAATGTTAGGATTTTTAAAAAATGACGCACAAACGGATTATATTATTTTATACATTCGTTAAATAGAAAATAAGTCTTTACTATAAAGAAGCAACTTTGACATTTCGTATTCTCAATTATCTGAAGGCGTGACAAAAGAGCGAGTGTTATTATTTTCGCATACATATCTAAATTATATTTATTTTCCGAGAACGTATCAATCAATTTTTTTTAATAATAAAATTTCAATTAATTAATAATAATTAGAAATTGTCTTAATTATTTTGAAATCTTTGTCTGAGTCAAAAATAATTTAATTACTATACGATAGTTTGGAATGATAATCCGAACAAATTACATACGCATTCGTGTGATGATCGGAGTGTATTTGTCATGAATAACTAGCGATCAAATCTGTAAATAATCTCGAAATGCTGGTAAGCTGCATAAGATACGTAAGAAGAATCCCTATGTCGGCAGTTGCACGACAATCGGCAATCGGTCGAAAATAATAGGCGGAGGATAATAGTGGGTGAGCACTTCTAGTCTCGAATCGAGCGTGCAAGACGTAGAGAGACAGTCTGAGATCAGAGAAGGGGATGGATCGTGCTTATCGTGCATCGTCGCCAAACCCTGCAAAACCTCTCTCTTCCTCAAACTACCTCGACTCTCCGATCTCAACCCCCTTTTCCTCTCTTTCGCTCTTTCCTGCTTACTCTTTCGACTTCCCTACATCTCCAGCTGACGTTTGCGGAAAAAAAAAGGAAAAAGAAGCATGAAGAGACTCGTGTGTGTTACGAAACGTGTGCCATGTTCGATCCAGTTAAATTTTACTGATCTAATACGATAGGAGATGCGATTCGAGAAAAATTATTTAAAAAAATTATTAAGGGAAAGAGGCATTTAATAATATTTCTCGCTTTAGCGCATATGTCTTTCTTTTTTTCTTTCCAATTTATAAAAGGATTGGCAAGACGCATTTTTTCCGTTTCAATTTTGGCCTTCTGAAAGAAGATAGAGGATCTCTTTCGAAGTGATTACCTCTGAATATTACTTTAACAATGATGCTTCAAGTGATGTCACAAAACCTTTGACGTAATCACTCTCTTAACTGATCGATACCAGAGAGCTTCTGCCAGCACTTGTGATCGATTTTGTCATCGTTCCACCGTGCCACAGATAGCAGTTACATGTGACAATAATCTTTATATCTTTTTTTACATAATCTGCATTTCCAACTAATTAATAAAAATCACGGTATTTAACTTTGCTTTTCCATATTGTAAGCTATGATAAAATCATCTTGGCAGACACAAGTATTCTATTTTTATTTAAATATCAAATTTTTTAAAATCATTTTTTTTTACATAAGTAAGTACTCATATACAGAGTGTCCGGAAAACTGCAATTTATAATTTTCTTTTGTAATAATATTTATCTAAATTGTTCAGTGAAAGTAAGAGAGAGAAAAAAAAATAAAAAAATGATATCTAGGCTCTTCTATTTTTCCAAGAACAATTCAGTCTGACATTCATTGATATTCTACATACAAAATGCACAAAGAGAAAATTGTTATTCAGATCGATATTTTCAAAGAATCTTCTTATATATCCTCTTCTCTCGTGTTTCTTCAAATATCTGACTGTTTTCCTTCGCAGAAGAAATACGACGCATAAGTACTTGCAGTAAATATTCTTAAAGCCATGTGAAGTATCGATAGAATGCAATAGTCGCACGAAGGTAAGAAAATGAGCCAAGAAACGAATTGTACAAGGAGCACGTCGAGCAGTAGTGAGGCACAATCCAGTATTCCCAGTGCTGTTCTATGTTCAATGCTGATTGTTACGATTCGGATAAAACACATTGAGAATTTTCTATGAGGATACTAATTACACGATAGTTTGCTGAGGTATCTGCACATTTTTTAATTTAATTATTTGAAAATAATTGTCAATACGTATATAAATTCTTTAAAAAACAATGCAACGAAACCAAGTATTGACAAAGAGACAATGTATGGAATTTTGAATACATTAAATTAATGAATAGAGTTTAAATATAAATTATAAAATAATTATTAAAACATATTTATATACGTTAAAAATCTTGAAAAAAAAATCTTAAATTTAAAATAAAATTAAGAGTTTTGAATCTCCATAATTTCAAGACGATCTGAATATATTCAGATGCAAAGATGCTAATTGAAGAACTTTGTTCACGAGAATACTTAATTAAGAGCATTATACACATAAAAATATGAAATCATGAGGTCGTGAGAATCATTTAATCACGTCGAGATACGAATAAAAATTACTCTTCAATCGCAGTACAATTAATTACAGTGCTGTTAATAAGATCACGAGTAACTTGATTTCTTTCAGACCACGCGAAGCGAAAAAGGATAAGCTCCAAGATAGGAATGACTTAATTAATATGAATATCAAAATTAATGAGGTTTATAAAAAAAAATGAAAAATTAATCAAATACAATGTTTCTTTTAATTATTAAGTATCTCCTCTAATTAAAATTTTCTCATTATGTTTTAAATACTCGTATATATCTTCTTTAGCAAGTTTTGTCCCCTTTTGCTTCCTGCCTGTTCTATATGCTCTTCTACTATATTTTGCACTTGTACATATATATGTACACACACAGTCACAGAATTGCATCTTCACACACATACACATCGACTTGTGTGTATACTCTTTCGATAAGTGGCCACTCGACACCGTACGAACGAGACGAACACGTACCCCTCTATTCGTGGCACAATTTTCGGAGATCGATATATCGAGCGTACTGGTGACTTCAAATTGCATGGTAGTTAGCGCTTGTCAGGGATTTGCGGCAAAGGAGTCTAATGAGAAGAAACGGAGAAAGAGATGTGGAATGCATTGTCTTTCCCTAAATATCATCGCTTTAATATTTTTTTCAAATTTATTAACATATTCAATATTAAGTTTTTTCTGATACAGTTTATTACATAATGCAACTTATAAACTATTTTCAAAGTATGATTTATCTCAGATTTTCTTTAATTAATTTAAACATTTTTTCTTGATGAAAACATTAAGAGAGATATTTTGTTAAGCACTAAAAGTATCAAGCGGTCAATGACCGTTTCTATATTGTTATGGTTTCTATATATCTTTTAGATTAATATTATATTTTTTTGTATAAAAGAAAAGATTCTGAAGATTTTTTACTTTTTAATAAATATACTGATAAAATGATTGATTTTTCATTATTTTTATAATAATTTATTCGCTTTGTCTTTTTAATGAGTAAAAAACATTAATATTTCTAGTGTTAAATGCATTTCTATCCAATATATTTATTTTAATTTGAGAGTTTATTGTTCTGTCTACGGGACTTTTTCAGTAATATGCCTAGAAAGAATTATATCGCGAAATACTACGAGTAAGTAACGTGATCAGGAAAAACGAGAAAATGCAATAAATTAAAACAATTTGGAAATCTCAGGGATTTAATCCCGGATAAAAGAAGTGACTTGTAAACGTATGTGTTCTGCGATTCGCGTTTGAGCGAAAACATCAGAAGAATTTATGAATACAAATGTGCACCGATAACGACGCTGATATGCCGCATTGAGGTAAATTCAAGTGACCTAAACCAATGACACGAATATCCCGCGGGGGATTACTAGCATCTTCGTTCCTTCTTCCTCTCGCCGATCCAGAGCGCGATACTCCAGATTCTATCCGCCGCCTGTACGTCATGAGCGAGAGATTTACCCCTTCTTTTACATCGGTACCTCTTCCCTTTGTGTCTCTGTTAAGTGGAGAAGAAGGTGGGATTGGCGGCAGGAAGGTATTGCCGTTGGTATACATCACCTTTACAGTTGCCATCGCCGCTACTACCACCACCACTACCGCTGATCACCGCCACCACCTGCACCACCTCCACGTCGTCGTAGAGCTCGTCTATACGCAACGATGAGGATTCTGCAGATTTGACAAAGTCGTTTCAAGAACTCAGTCGTCGACTGCTCGTCCTAGTAAATTCAGGGCACCGATTAGGGAGCTTCAATTCGCTCGACCGTGCCGAAATTCCGCTTTCGAATTATTTTGAAATTATTATTCTTCTTTTTCTTTCTTTTTTTATTCTATCTCATCTCAAGTGAATAGTTTTTATTTTTTTTCTTTTCTTTTTCGTGTATCGTTTTGATTTATACGAATGTGAAAATGCGTTAACGTGAAAGTACATGTCCATGGAGGAGATACACGGAGACGGCATGTCTTTCGCGACGCTCTCGTCAGTCTTGTTCCTTCTATTTTTCAGTCGTGCCGTGAACGCTCAGTAAGTAGACAGCTCATAGTATAATAAAAAAACAAATTTTAGAAATATATCT
>NW_017305779.1:3546321-3546897 GCF_001594115.1 Trachymyrmex septentrionalis | reverse complement strand
TCTCTCTCTCTCTCTCTCTCTCTCTCTCTCTCTCTCTCTCTCTCCTTTTTTAATATTTTTTTTACATATAATGAAATTAAAAAATCTTATTAATATATCGATTGATAAAACTTTATTTTACACTAATATATTAAATGCATGTGCCATATAAGAAAATCGCCGATACTGACATACCACTTTGTTTTTAGACAATATTTTTTCAACAAAAAGTAAAAATAAAATTTCAAAAACATAAGTACAAACTAAAAAATGTCTTCTATCAGATAATATAAGCAGTTTTTATAATACTGCTTGCAATTTTGCAATAATTAAATTTTTTTATAATATAAGCATCTGACAAAATGGACTCTAAAACTAAGTAAGCAATAATGCCACATATTCTTTTACTTTTACAGGAATCATCTGTATAAAATACCTACAAGTGAATGTACATAAGATTTTCCAGAATCTTTTCACTTCGTTATGAAACATTTTTATTGAATTATATGCATATTTATTTTATACTACTCTGCAAGATGCAAACATGTAATGCAATAGTTTATCAAAAGTTTTTCCATGTATGCACGATTATCTTCA
>NW_017305779.1:3506716-3546221 GCF_001594115.1 Trachymyrmex septentrionalis | reverse complement strand
CCCCCCCCCCCCCCCAATAGAGTTATTTGACACTATAAAGCAACATTATAAAGATTAAGCTCATGATCTATTTTATAGTCAGTGTGGTAGTTTTTTATGTTATACCTCAATTTTAAATTTAAAATCGTATTATAAAAAACTAAGAGAAAAAATAATATAAATAAAACTGATTTAGGAATCTACAAGCACTTAAAACGACGTAATATTATCAATAATATAATCACTATTATTTCAACTACGCAATTTGCAAAAAAAATTGTAAAAATTTTATTTTCGCATTCACAGAATTCATTTTTAACTAATTTGGTAGAGAAATAAGTCACAAATATACGAATTATGTTTGTACTTCTTTAATTAGCTAAACAGATTTTATTAGCATTAATAAAGTGCAATAGTTAATTTCTGAGAAATAAGAGGGTGCTTTAGGAGATCTATGCTTTAGGAGATCTATGTCAGTATCGGTGATTTTCCTTTACGTTTCCCTAACGTTCTTATTTAAATAATTAACTGGTCTTATTTAAATAATTAACTAGTTAATTCGTATAATATATAATTAAAAAAATGTCACTTAATATATATCTCAAAAAAACTGTCGTCTTCATATTCGCTTTGCAGGAGAAGTTTAGAATTTTTTGATCTTTTACCCGAAGATCCTAAATTATACGACAAAATGCGCCCTCCCAAAAAAGATGGCCATGCAACCGTTGTGAATTTTCACGTTACTGTGATGGGACTTGATTCCATCGATGAAAATTCTATGGTAACATAATTTTTACCAAATTTATTTTTATGTTGTAAATTCAACTGCGTATTGACGAAAATTTTGTAGTTCAATACTGTCCTAATTATTAATTAATCATGTACGAAATATATAATTACTTTAATAGTTAATTTTTATAGACATATGCCGCTGATATTTTTTTTGCTCAAACGTGGAAGGATAATAGACTCCGATTGCCAGAAAATATGACGTCCGAGTATAGGTACATAAATTTATTACTTCTTAACGATTTTTACACTTATGAATTTTTACTCTATATATTACTGTTACATTCATCTGTATATTTTCCTTTAATACTTTTTTTTTAAATTTCTAATTAATTATTATCTCTTATATATATGACGAAATTTAAGATTATTAGAAGTCGATTGGCTGAAAAATATGTGGCGGCCAGATTCTTTTTTTAAGAATGCAAAGTCGGTGACTTTTCAAACAATGACAGTACCAAATCACTATCTATGGTTATATAAGGACAAAACCATTCTCTATATGGTGAAGTGAGTTTATGACAAATTATATTCAGTGCATTTCCTAAACATAAAACTTGAAATATACTGGCGATTTCAGGCTGACTCTAAAACTCTCTTGCGCCATGAATTTTTTGATCTATCCTCACGATACACAAGAATGTAAACTGCAAATGGAAAGTTGTAAGTCATCATCATCTAAAAGAATTTGTCTCGGAGTTATGCGCAGCTTAGCAAGTTATGCTGCATATCAAGTTATGTTTTATCATACAATTATGTCATTCGCTGTTAGAAATGCTTCTTTTACATGTGTCGTGATTATAAATGAAATTAAAAGTAATAAATGATTTAACTAAAACTTAACTTACAATAGTTACTTAAATGAAATGAACGTGTACATTAAATTTTATAAAAAGTACTTTCCACAAAATTTTATGAAAAGTACATTAAATTTTTTATAAAACTTTATGTTTTAAAATTACATTAAAGAAGGATGTTAAAAAGAGACCGATTTTTGCCCATAAAAGTGGAAGGAATAATCGTTTTTTTATAGATTTTGACTTCCTAAATATGATAATATTAATAAAAAATTTGGGATGGATAGAGAACACCTTGAAAATTGAGCATGAACATGATATACTGAACAAATTTCAATATTCCTACTTTTCAAGGTATTCCCCAAGTACCACGAACTTTTTAATAATTTTATCATATTCAGAAAGTCAAAATCTATAAAAATCTATAAAAATCAAAATCTATAAAACATTATTTCTTTTACTTACTTTCTTTTAGACATAAATCAGACTTTTTTTAATATCCTCCAAAAAAGGGCAGATTTTTGCCCCAAAAAATATAAATAAAAGAAGTTTTTGTAGATTTTAATTTACTGAAAAATAAAATTATTAAAAAGTTCATGGCATTTGAGGAACATCTTGAAAAATAAGTAAGAATATTGAAATTTGTTCAAATATATCATGTTCATGCTCAATTTTCAAGGTGTTCCCTATCGATCCCAAACTTTTTATTAACTTTACCGTATTCAGGAAGTCGAAATCTATAAAAAACTATTCCTTTTATTTATACCTTTATGGACAAAAATCAGTCTCTTTTTAACATCCTCCTTAATTCATGTACACAAATATATTGTACTTTTCAGTTATAATATTCATTAAATTTAATATAATGCCATGAAATTAAATTCAAATTATGTAACTTAAAAATATATTAAATTTCATGAAATTTTTAATTGTGTACATTAAAAGTTAATGAAATTCAAGAACATTTCTAACAGTGTTTTTACCTATCTCTCAATTATATCTGATAATTGATTCTTAATGGAAATAAAAAATTGAGAAGCTGTATTCTTAGTTACATTTCCAACAATTAGCGCACTCTCCAAATTTCTTGGAGTAAAATCTCACTCTAAGAGAGTGAAAATATGGCCATGTTAGGAGAAGAAAGGTTTAAAAAGAAGTGAAATTTAATTAAATTCTTACTTCTTTTTTTGGAGTGAGATTTCAACTCCTTTGGGCTCAAAAAGAGTGAAAATTGTCTTTCTTCCATTTCACGCTCCAAGAAATTTAGAGAGTAAATTATGCTAGAATAATCAATAAATTATATGTGGCGTCAAACACCATGCAATTTTATGTCTCAAAACAAAATAACTTGATCGGCAGTGTCACATACGACAGACGAAATGATCTTCCAGTGGGACCCCGATGTTCCTCTCGTTGTAGACGAGAATATCGAGTTGCCCCAATTACAACTCGTTAAAAATTATACGGCCGATTGTTCGCAGGTATATTCCACTGGTAAGAGAATTGTGTAAATGTATCTCTATCTCAAAGAATAACGTTGCGCATCGCGTTTGGTATATTTTCGTATAAACGCAATCGGATTCTTCGCATATTAAAGTGCGTAATATAGACAATCTTTGTGATCAATTTTTTAAAATCAATCTTGTCTTCCGTTTCGAAACTGCACGCGTATCTCGCGCAGCATTATTCTAAGGAATGAAGATAATTCTTTAGCCGACCGCCCATGCGTTCATATCACTTGAATTTAATCTGATTGTAAGCTAAATACCAAGCATGGACGATTACATTATAATCTCCAGGTAACCTTATGGAAGATTACGTTATAATCTCCAGGTAACTTTACTTGTCTTGAAGTCGTGTTTGTGCTGAAGAGACGTCTCGGCTATTACTTGTTCCATACCTACGTGCCGACATGCTTGATCGTCATCATGTCGGTAAGGTAACATAATAATAAAAAGATACTCTCGCGATCTTCTTTACAACTGTATTTTTTATCGAAAACATCGCAGTGGATATCATTCTGGATTAAACCCGAGGCCGCACCCGCCCGAGTCACCCTGGGAGTCACCTCGTTGCTCACGCTTTCCACGCAGCACGCTAAGAGTCAGGCCTCTTTACCGCCCGTTTCATACCTGAAGGCCGTCGACGCCTTCATGTCGGTCTGCACGGTGTTCGTGTTCATGGCGCTGATGGAATATTGTCTGGTGAACATTGTTCTTGGTGACTCGGATACGCCCACAGCGAAACCTGCACCTCCGCCACCGCCGCCGTGCTCGAGCACCTCGGATTCAGCCAAACTTGATAAGATCTTCGATATTGCTGCCAAGGTAATGCATAGATGATAATTGGATGATCAGAGAGCCTTGTGAATCGATTTTAACATAAATATGATACTTGTAATAATTCATTAGACATTACTTGTGTTAAATTCGTAATATCAAATTATACCTAATTTGAATTATTTTTAATAATTTCTATAAGTCACACCGCTGTTTGTACTCAATACCTATATCGTTAATTTAACTAAAACGATAAAGTTAAATGATTTAATTCAAGAAAATGTATTAAATTTGATTCAAATTTGGTTTATTATTTATCAAGTGTAATATGGAAGTTAACATGAATATTGCTTATTTTGAAATTTTAATCACAAAATGGATTAATTTATCTTGACACACATGGAAATTAAAAATAACAAAATGTTATTAACTAATCGGGTTACCAATGTTCCTTTGAGAGATATCTGAAAAAAAATGTCTTAATAACTCTGAAAAAGAAAATCTTAATTTTAAAGAAATATTTGTTTGCTTATATTAAAAAAAATTATTTCTTTGGATCAATGAAAATTGGTAGAAGTATTATGATAGTGTCAAATTCTCCCTAAAATGTCAAAATACTTATGTTTTGTAATTTCATGATAAATAAAGTTTTTACCAAGTTAAAATTGATTCTGGGCTTTTTTATCTTGGACCACTTCCGTGCCTCGAATAAGGAAACAAAATAAATACGTTATTGTTAAAGAAAATCTACTTCAAGTGATTTGCAACTTCAAAAAATATTAATAATGGATAAATTGTTAAAACATCTGAAGATGTCTATATGTTATAAAAAAAAATCTTTTTGTGTCGATCATAATTATAACATTTTAATTGTGTACACGCAAGTAGCTACATTTTGCAATAGCATTGTAATTCGTCCACTCTAAATCATGTCCCACTCTGTCCGAGGCACGGGAGACAGTCTGCATGATGACGGTTCAAGTTGTGATCGTTGTCACGCAGGAAAACGCAATGTTGTTATCCTGCCGATCGCAGAAATCGCCGATTGTACCGCCATCCGGACCCACCCCAGCACAAAGGGCGCGAATACGAGCGTTGAACATCGACCGCTTCTCGCGAGTCTTCTTCCCTTTCCTGTTTGCCGTGCTGAACGTCACCTATTGGATAATGTTCGCCGAGTATATCTAGACAGTGACATCGGGAACATTTATCGTGGAAATCGTGAGATACTTCAAGAAGAATGAGAACAAGGGTCACGAGTTCTGTGAGAAACTGATACTCCGGAAATATTGAAATACTTAGAAGAAGAGCAGTAAGATTTTTTGGAAAAAATTTGTCCCTGCAATAAATTTATATTATATATAGATGTATCGGTGTGCGAATGAAAAAACGATGGAGAATTTCGCGAATATACGTAGCAGAAATTCCCAGATTGCAAAGCGTATCTCAGCAAAATCGCACAAATCTGTGATTGCTTATGATGCTGGCAACTTGTCGTAGATTTGTTTTTAATGATTTCGAACATGCCGACATTAGTAGCACATGCAGGCAACATTTAATAAGATAGCTGCATCAAAGTTACCTTGCGTTGTCGACAATACGACAGCAATGTGTGATACTGCGTATTATTATAGCAACATAACGGTAATAGTACGAATTTTGATGATGATGATTTTAAAGTTGTCGGTAAATTGCTGGCAAGTTGTCACTCAAAGTTATCATGTCGTGAAGGCATCAAGTTGTTGATGACAAATGAGAATTCAGTTGCTACAATTCTAGTAGCAACACATAGTTAGCAAGCAACATGCCAGCAACATGATAAACACGTTGCTATCTGGGTTCTAATAGGAATTTGGAGCTCAAAAATATCGGCGTGAATAATTATAAAATTTAGCGATGAATAATGATGTTTAACAAATGCAGAAGCGCTTAATTCTTTTAGAACGTTATTCTTCTAAAACTTAAATCTTTTCTTTTACTGTTTCTCTTAAGACAAATAAAATATTTTACTATACTGTTATTATGGCACACTCGCAAACTGTTTTCTCTGACTGCTCACTTTATTCGTCCGCTCGACAACGATCATCCGACATTTAACTAAAATAATTACGATTTATCAATCATGGATAACGTATTTTTTACTGCTACGCGTTTAAAAGCAAACTTACTTTTTTCTTATCAATTGCCAATTAATTTTTTGTGTGCCTACGAGTGGAATATACATATCCCCGCGTCGTATCCTTTAAAAATTCATATTTTCCACAAAAATAAAGATAGCAACTACTTTTTAGGCTCATTTTAAAGATGAAGAATAAGATTCTTCATAAAAAAATCAACGTTCTTGTAAGTTTCATCATTTGATCTATACATCTCGTCAAATACTCATAAAATGAGGTAAAAGTGAAAAATACATGTATCTTCCACAAAAATTAAGATAGCGATTTTTGTCTGAGCTTATCTTGAAGATTAACGTAAAAATTATATTTAAAAAAATCACTACTTAATTTCAAAATGGCAGATTCAATATAGTGGAGCAAAATGTTAAATTAAGTATCGCGTAAAAGCGAAAAATAATCGTGAAAACAATTGATGTGAAATACTTATATAGAAAATAGAAACAACTGATTTCAAATCGGCAATCTCAAAAATCCTTAGAATATGAATGTCATTCAAATTCAAGAAAATTTTAGTTTTGATCCGTCATATATTGGATCTACAATTTTAAATTTTAAAATTTTAATTACAGATTTATGATCAATGAGCTTAAAATCTTTGATAAAACGTAAATTAGGTTTAATTATTCCTAGAAAAAATATGGTTAAACATTTGAATTATAACTAATGAATTATGAATTTTATTTTCCGGGAAAGATATGTTCTTGTTTATGAAACTTGTAAAACTTTCCCGAGAATAAGTAAAAGATTTTATCTAAATAGTACATAATGATCAATGATCTACAGGAAGGCATATTGATTCTAATAAAGTTAGAAAATGGCGATGTGTTTATTCAGCCTCATACATCGCTTTATTATTACATGAAACTCATCATTCAAAAGCCTAGTAAAAAATTTATATGTAGATATTATCGTCATTTATGATAAGCTTACATTTTATTTCTTGTATGAAATAATGTCTCGATTCATGATTTATAAATATTGCAGAATCTCAATCTCCATTGAACTTCGTGTTACCGATTCTTATTATAAGTAACAATGAATGTTTCTTGACATAAGTCTGTATTATACAATTGTACTATTAAAAGTATGTCTAATAAAGTACTATTATAATGAATTATGTGAATTATATATTTAATCATTACTACCATTCAGTCTTAAAACTGATACTCTCTAATGGAGTAAGGATTACTGTACAATAATTGTAATCAAATTCTGCCAATTTTTGTTAACATCGTAAGTTTACGTCTTTAATTTCATGAATCATGACTATTCATCATATGTTTTTGCTAAAGAAGGCTAGAATACTAGCCGAAACTTATACAAATCTCATTTTAGTCATGTAAGATAAAGCTTTTTTGAAAAGTATTACGCACCGATTATGGTGCCAATTCCCAATTGCCCGTTTGTCCTTTATTTATTTTCATTATTTACTATTATAATATTTTCTCGCTGAAGATCATTGTCAATCAATTTATTATACTTTAAACAAACCAATTAACTTAATTGACAATCATATCTTGATATTAACATCAATTGAAGTATTTATTAAAAATCAACTTTTAAACTCATGTTTATATAAATTTTTTTTAATGTGATTGATAGGAATACTTCGTAGAATATTTAATACTCACTTATTTGCACCTTGTAAGTTACATTATTATTTTTTTATTGTTTAACGTATACAGTAAATTTCTAAACCTGGAATTAAAAAAATATATATATATCAAATTATATTATCAAAATTATATATTTATGAATATCACGCATATACTATTCTAGTAATAAAGAATTAAACTTTTATTTAAAAATAGAATATAAAAAATAAAATTAAAAAATAAAATATCAAAAAATCAATTTTTTCAAAATTATATTGATCCTAACTTTTGTATATAATTAGTTACTATTGTCTATCTATTGAAGATAGTGATTGATTGCAAGAATCAATATAGCTATAAATGCCCTCTATTAGTGCTAAACAAGACTATGAAATACAGTCATCGTCAGTAAGAAGGGAATCTGTTGACTTGCACTTTTATTCTCCGCCTACTTTCAACCCCCACCAATACGACCACAGGATCGTAGCACCCACGCACTGAACAAACGAATGAAGGTTAGCGCCCTAGTGATATGGAGTATTATAAAATAACATTCTATCCTCATTTCACAGCTTTATGTCAATGTATTGATACATGATCCCAATAAAAATCATTACAATAAACTTTTATAAATAATATGGAACGACAAAAAGTTTTATAATAAATATTCATCTCGGTTATGCAAAAATTATTTATAATTTGATTGAGAATCAAATGTATACATTGCATATGATATTAATAAAATAAAAATAATTACTATATTTTTATAAATTATACAAAATAATCGCCTTATATTGATCTTGCAATCACAAAATCAAATTCGAAAAAAGAGCCTAAATTCACACGTACATTTTGTAAAAATAAAATACGTTTCTAGTGATTTACATTGTAAAAATTGTTCTGTCGAATTTGTACCATTGTGTATATATGTAACTGAATTTTCAGTAAAATAAATCACGAAATAAATCTTTATATGTTTTCAATATGTAAAGATTCATATAAATGGATCTTTTAATTAATTTATACGGTTTTTGATTAATAGTTACACTTTGTCCTATTAATAATCGCATTATGCTATTAATTGCGATATATATAATTATGAGAAAATAATTCTATTGAAGCAAAATTGTCCGTTGTCGCGAACACAGTCCGAGACAACGAATCAGTACATTCGCGTAGCGGGGAAACGGAAAGTGGGATCATCGCAGAGGAAGGAAGCGTAGCGTGGGCCGCCTTATCTGTACAACGTAGTCCAGCTACGATAGCAGGATGCCATTGCCTTCTCTTCCTCGTTTCGCCTTTCCAGGACGGTTCGTTTTCCATCCTCTTCTATCACGCGTGAAGATACACGTCATCGAAGATTAGTGGGAATCGGGAGCACTGCGTGGAGCAGGCTGAAGTATTGCATTGCTGAAGTTTAGTTATATGTATGCTTGGATGAAATAATTAATTTGCTATCTGCTTCCCGAAAGTAATGACAAATGCATGCACGGGAAGAACGATCTGAATTCTGCTGAATTATTTAAAAATTTAGGTAGATACAGATCTGAAAATAACTTTGTTAGACCATCAAAATAATTATCTAAGAAATTTGAATTTGATAATAGCAATGTTGCATAAAATTTTGATATTGTAGCAACCAGCTTGAACATCCTACATAATTATCGTAATAGTTGAACAAAATTATTTTCAGATTTGTATCTAGCTAATTTTTACATACCTCAGCAAAATTCTTTCTTTCTGTTGGGACATTCAAATTCCATCTTAATTTCTCCCGAGTATACGTGAGTGTTTTTTCAAATGTTGAATATAAATTTAATTTTAAATATAATTTTCTGTAAATATATCTTTAATATAAAGATTTACATTTGTCTTTTTATTTTTAACTTTCTTAGAAAGACTGTTCCTAAAGAGAGAATAGACATACTTAACGAAGTTTGAGAATTATTCGGGGTATAATATTTATATGTTTTTTTGTTGAATATGAAATCAATAGTAGCAACTTTTTATATTCGACTAAGAGATAAAACTAAATTGAATAAATAAATTTATATAGCATCGATAGATTAATTTAATAGAAGGCATTGTTGTATCAGATGTCGTTTACAATATATGTGCAGAATAATAAATATATTCCATGAACAACAGATTTTAAAAGATGACAGGAACAGTATGCTGCACATGTGTGCCGCAGTAATGTAAGCATCGTGTAACGGGTGTACGAAAGTATCGTATATTGATATCACAAGAGGTCCAGACAAATTGGAATGCAAACGATTTGGAATTCTCAATCTAATTCTCAACCTGTACAATAAAGGCTTTCCACAATATTACGTGTAATATACACAAAAAAGCGATATCAGGCAACAGAACATTGACTCGCACGATAAGAGAAAATCTATAATTTACACTATATAATTAAAATGTTTGTATTCTTCGCTATCTTCTCAGTAAAGAGATTAACCATCAAAGGAACATATTAATATAATCTTAATTAATAACTACACAGAAAGAACAGTTTTGCTGAAATATTTAAAAATGTAACTAGATACACAGATCTGGAAACAATTTTATATTGGTATAGCAGAAATATCTACGACTAAGCATAATAGTAATGTTAACAAAAAATGTTGACATTCTAGTAATAAAATTTGAGCGTCCTATATACATAATTATTTTGATGGTCCAACGAAGTTATTTTCAGATTTGTATCTAATTTTGTTTAATGCCCCAAAACCATATTTTCAGTGTAATTATATATAAACTGAACTTTGAATTGATAACACTATTTATTTATATATGTCACAATCAAAATGTTAACTTTAGTTAAATGTATACATTGATTACAGCACAGACTACAATAATTGTATGCTTTTACTGAGTTAGCACTTTGATTGCGACATAAATAGGTAATATTTGGTACATCGACATTTAATGATCGTTCGAAACTTCTCTAAACACGCGTGGTCATTTTTCATATACCCGGTGCAAAAAACAAAGCCATCTCTAGTCGCTAGGATTTGAAGATCAAAATGTCAATAATATAAAAAAAAAAAGACAATTTTCACGCAAACGTAGAAATAAGAAAGACCTATGTTTACTCTGGAATTTCAGTGACCTGGGCTTGAACGTTTTCTTCATCATTTTCGAGAATCGCACTCCTCTCGGCAAAGTCTTTCCTCTCTCGAGTCTCGTCTGCTGGCCATTCGGTCCCACTCGTCGCTTTACAAGCCCAAGTAGTTTTCCCTCTCCGTTCCGTTGCCACCCGTGATGTACGGCACTGACGGGCACGAGACTCGGAGGTTCGGAACGAAGTCGTGACTCGACTCGACAAGCCGAGGGACTCACTTGTGAGAGACGGCGTCACGAGGCGCGTCCGTGAGGCCGCGTTTTCCATTTTCCATCGCCCGCCGCGTTTTGCGACGGTGCTCCCGCACCTGTCAGACGGTTCCGCCGTGTCGTTATCGCACGTGGATAACAGACTCGGAACTTGGTGGCGACGAGGAGAGACCGAGGGGATTCGGGCAGAGGGGAATTCCGATCTCGGTGCTCAGCGAGATCTCGACGTTCGTACCGACTTCGGAGGAGAGCGGCGGCTCTCGAGGGAAAGAAGAAATATCCCGACGGTGCATACTAGCGGGGAACGCTATTTTAGTGTACGCTAACGTAGCTGAACTTTATTAGAGAGAACTTCTATTACGGAGAACGGCATTGGCAACGTTAATTGCAACGGAAATCACTTTTTCGTCTCGCAGTGCGCGAAGGTGTTTCGCATCGTTCTGTGAGTCTAATCGAAATACATCTTGTTATCTCAAAATGTAATAATTTGTCTATGATTCAGGATTTGATAAGAAAAAATTATTTTAAAAAAATATTTACTAATAAATTATAACGTCTTACGTATTTCAATTTGCTTGCTTCAAGAGAGAGAGAGAGAGAGAGAGAGAGAGAAATTGTCAAATAATTTTTAAAATTAAAAATCATTAAATATGCTTGTTCTGATTATTTATTTTGTTGAGTGCGATTTAAAAATTAATAATATAGTGTTTATCAATTTATATATATAAAGCAAAATTAATTAAAAAATAAGATTAATATTATTAATAATATTTATCGCGTATATTATAATTTAATTCTAATGATTACAAAATCATTTTTTATCTTGTTTGAATAAAATAAATTATGTAGCTAACTATAAATTTTTTGCGATATATCAACGATTTATAATATTTTGGAAATATTTTATTGTCGTAGAAATTTTCGAATCATCGTCGATGGCTTAGCACCGTTGCAAAAAATCCACAAAGGTAGAAAAAAGAAACGGAAAAATGTTTCATTATGGGCACGTGGCTCTCGCAGCTTTAATTATTGTAACTATTACTTTAGCAGGTATGTAATAGTCGATATACACTAATCTGTATTAGAGTCAATTGTTTGCAAAGTGATTAGACTTAAAAATAGAAATGCTTGAGAGATTCAACATAAAAATTAATGTTCTCAGAATTAATACTCTCTTCTTTGTAAATTAAATACTCTTTTAAATTAAAAAAATGCTTCATTATGGACACGTGGCTCCCGCAGCTTTAATTATTACAATTATTACTTTAGCAGGTATGTAATAGTCGATATATTAATTTCTATTAGAGCTAGTTTTTTACAAAATAATTAAACTTTAAAATGGAAATGCTTGAGAGAGAACCAACATAAAAATTTATGTTCTCAGAATTAATACTCTCTCCTTTATAAATTAAATAATCTTTTAAATTAAACGATACTTATATAAATTAAAATTTTTCGGTATCGTTTGAATGCTGCTCGCATTTTCACGCCATATTTCACTGTCTATTTTAACGCCATTTTTGCGTTGCATATATTACGTGCAAAAGAACCAAATTTATAAAATTCTTTTTCTCGAAAACATCGTTCATCCTATTCATATACGAAAAGACTGTTTATCCATTATGATTAGATAGCGACATGACCTCGCGACCTGCCTTCCTTTTGAAATCGCAGAGCTCGTTTTGACTTCTAAAATCCAGTCGCCCTACAAACAGAGATCTTCGCACGAAATTATCAAAGAAGATTATTCAACGAATAGCACAGATCAAGTTGCGCATAATTGTTTATAATTTATGCACGTGACAATATTGTTGTAGTAAAGACACACTGCAGATGTCTCAGTATAAACGATTTTTTTTAATTTGCAAATATTCTCTTAAAAGTCGATTTGTAATCAAGAAATATGTAACTTGAGAAATTAGATCAAAAATACTTAATATAGGAAATTAAAAGATCTCACAACAAAAAGTGATCTAAATTTTTGCTGTATCGAATTGATTGAAAGATCTATTTGAGACACTTCGTATTTTATTGAAACTTAAATATACTTTCCAGAATTGTCTTCGCTCATAAACATCCGGTTGTATCTTGCGATAGCCTCTACCGGTAGTAGAACATCTCTTGATAACCGGTACATTCTAGCGTACATTTGAAACAATTCTGGGATAAAATTGTCCTATATTCATATTAATAGATATTAATAAATGACGTGCTCGCTATCGCCGCGCGTTTAAAAAAATCAGCGAACAGAGCTAATCGTTGCATCTTACGTAATTCATTTCTTAATGAAAAATTATTGTTTTGTGTTATTTATTCTTTTATTTATTTATATCATTGATTGTTTCTCGGAAAGGAACAAAAATATGCATTTAATATTAAACATTTAAATTTTTTATAGGACCTGCGGTTTCACAACATGTGCGGGACAAAGTACCATCCAGAGGTAAGATTCAAAATCTCTTCTTAGAATTTATTTCTTTATTTATCCTTTTCTTCATGAAAGAATCACGAAACGATCGTTGTAACACGTAGCATTATCAATGGTCTTATCAGAGAATGTCAAGTGGTGAAAAACGCGATAAAACTTTCGCGACAACTAGGACACACTATGCAAGTGTGCACAAAATAAAAAGACAAAAATGGGGGTGTTATAGGATCGGTGCAGAGAGGAGATATGTCACCTATGGATGTGGTGACAGAACGTCGTAATCGGCTAGGGTCGATCATTCCCACGTCAAGAGGTAGACAAAATATGTTACTTCGGGAAGAAGGCAACTCTATATATTTTGTCATAAAAAGATCCCCTGACAAATTTAACTTGAGAAAATTTATTCTAACTTGGATAATAGTTTATGTATACTAGCTAACAACGAGAAAGAGTTCGTGTTTGTTGTAGCTAATTTTTGTTTTATTAGTTTGGATGTTCATGTTTAAATATATTTACTACACTGGAAGAAAAATGGTTGCATGATTTAATTATAAGTTTATGTATAGTCACTTTTGGTGCCAACTATTATATATATTTTTTTATATACATACATTTTTTTTTAAATTATAAATACATATAATAAAATAGTAATAACGATAAAAATAAAACTCTATAATTTTACCATATAATTATAATCGTATCAAACATTTTTCTCTCAGTGCAGATGTATGTTTATGTGACAATGTGACGTATATTTCGGTTCCTTCCATGGCTCCCATAATGTGGTAAAGGTACACAGTGCTAATCGATCACAAAAACTAATTGGTAATCGGGAAACTGTATCTTCCTCCACATATATTTAACTCGTATAATCGGCATGATATTATGCAATGGTGTCCTAATTACAGGAGAAGAGAATAACCACACGGCTAACAGAATCTGCATTTTGAATTATAAAAAATTAACGAGAAACTTTATTCTATGTAGGATCGCACGCGAAAAGACCGCATCCCTGCGAACAGAGCTCGTGTTATCCCGCAACCGGGAACTTGCTAATCGGTCGTAAGGACAAACTGACTGCTTCGTCGACATGCGGTCTTCATGGTCCCGAAAGATTCTGCATTGTCTCTCATCTTAAAGACAGAAAGAAATGCTTCTTCTGCGATGCATCGATACCTAAACAACAGCATAATATCGAGAACATCGTCAGCGGGTAAGATTATTTTACTTTATCGCTGCAATCTTCCATATCGCGAAATAAATCCAATGTATATAATTTACTATGAGTAATGGACTAAATATATTGTTGTCATTAAGCATTATGTTGATTCTCGTTGGCTTATCTTCCCTTCATTTTATTTTGATTTATTCTTGGAACCTATTGTTATATTATTTAATCCAATGGCATTTAAAATAATGATGAATAGGAATATGCGTTATTAAAAATAAATAACAGCAATCTAACGTATACTAAATAATTCGAAAATTATATATTTCAGGTCGTGGTGGCAAGCCGAAAACGGAGTGGAGAATGTCACGATACGCTTCGATCTTGAAGCAGAATTTCACTTCACGCACATCATTATTCGCTTCCAAACTTTCCGACCGGCTGCTATGCTGATCGAACGATCGTACGATTTTGGAAAAACCTGGCAGGTATATCGGTACTTCGCTCATAACTGCGAGCATTACTTCCCCGATATTCCGACTCATCAACCTCAAAGATTAACGGATGTCATCTGCGAGACGAGATACTCAGCTGTGGCACCGTCCACTGGCGGTGACGTAATTTTCAGGTAGGAAATGTATATAATTTAATAATATTATTTAAAGTAGTAATGTAATCTTCTTACGGACTCTCCTAAATTCAACAACAAAAATTCCAAAAACCTATTTTGTGGAATAAAGATTCTATTTTCTGGAATAAAGATTTAAGATTGCGTACTAACTACCACGCTGACCCTCATTCGCTCCGGTTTTGTACTATTATTTATCATTAATCATCTTTCTCATCATTTAATACATTTTTGTTTTAAATTTTATTAATATTGATGTGCAAATATTTTGCTTTTATCAATTTTCTTACGTAAAGAAACTGCACTACTTACACGATTCAAATTATTATAATTATTAATCATGAATTGATAATTATTAACTACGTTATTCAAAAACGTTATTAATATTTATTCTGATATATTTTAGGGTATTGCCGCGAAATTTGGAAATAGATAATCCTTATTCGAAGGAAGTGCAGAATCTACTGAAGATCACCAATCTCAGGATCATCATGACTAGACTCCACACTCTAGGCGATGATTTGCTCGACGATCGGGCTGAGATTCGCGAGAAATATTATTACGCCATCCAAGATATGGTGATTCGTGGTTCGTGTTCTTGCTATGGACATGCCTCTAGGTGTTTACCGTTACCAGGAGTCTCTGATGAAGAGAACATGGTCCACGGCAGATGTGAGTGTACACACAATACTAAAGGCCTCAACTGTGAGAGTTGCGAAGACTTCTACAACGATCTGCCGTGGAAGCCCGCGGTCGGCAAACAAACGAACGCTTGTAGACCTTGCAATTGCAACAATCATACTAATTCTTGTCACTTCGATGAAACGGTCTACGAGAGATCGGGCAGAGTGTCCGGCGGAGTCTGCGACGATTGCCAGCACAATACGCGAGGGCAAAATTGCGAACAATGCAAGCCATTCTATTATCACGACGTGACAAAGGATATCTCTGATCCAGAAGCTTGTCAACGTAAGTTTTCAATCTGTGTATCTCTTTATATATAATTTTTACATATAATTTAATATAATTTAATACGAAATTATCTGTAATTGTTTTATAAATAAAAGATAAATATAGATTGCAGATTGCAGTTAATAATAGAATAAATTTATACATATTTGAGACAAACATCGTGAAATATATATAGGTTTTTTCTTTCGCAGCCTGCGACTGTAACCTAGACGGATCCTTAGATGATGGCATATGCGACTCTAGAACTGATCCTCTAAGTGGCGACGAATCTGGACGCTGTCACTGTAAAGCGAATGTTGACGGGCGTCGTTGTGACCGTTGTAAAAACGGCTTCTGGAACTTCGATCCTGACAGTCCAGAGGGATGTCAAGGTAACAAAAGAAGTTATTATTCTGCAGCATATTCCATTAAAAGACATAACCATCAATACTTTTACATAATATTTAAATAAGTAAATATTTATTATATTTTTAATAGTAAGAAAAGAGAGAGAGAGAGAGAGCTTATATATTATTTATTAGTCTGCATTGATTATTTTTCAAATTCAATTTATAATTTTTTTCCTTCGAGAAATATTAATTAATATTATGTCAATGATAACGAGAATTAGTTTGAGATTTTAACAGATTCTATTTGTCGCGATAAAGAAAGTTTGTTCATAGCTTCTTAAAACTCGTATAAAAAACTACTTTTATAATTACAGCCTGCACCTGTAATATCTTGGGTACCATCGATAATCAGGGTTGCAACGTGGTGACCGGTGAGTGTACGTGCAAACGGTATGTCACAGCGCGCGACTGCAATCAATGCTTACCGGAGTATTGGGGACTCTCCGAGGATCGCGATGGATGCAAACCATGCGATTGCGATCCTGGTGGATCCTACGAAAATTCCTGCGACGTCATCACCGGTCAGTGCAGATGCAGACCACACGTCAGCGGGAGAACTTGCAATCAACCGGAGCAAAGTTACTACACCGGCTCGCTAGATTTTCTCATTTACGAAGGAGAGTTGTCTAGGGCTACTGATGTAAGTTTATCAAATTAAATCAAATATGTAAATTAAATATGTTTATAAGTATTAATTTTTATTCCAATGCTGCAAATATGATAAAATATAAAATACGATCACAAGACGAAAGACATAACGAGAAAAAAGAATTACTTTTTTCTTTAATGTGTATATACATATATAAAATTTTGCAAAGCGTTAATTATATATTATGCAGATTTTTCAGATTATTTTAGAATTGAATCGCAAATTCATTTTCAGAATTGTCAAGTGGTAATTAGAGAGCCTTATCGCGATGGTAGGAACAGCACATGGACCGGTACAGGTTTCATGAAGGCCCTCGAAGGCTCGGTATTGAACTTCACTATCGACGATATTCGCAGATCAATGTGGTATGATGTGATTGTACGATATGAACCGGTGCATCCGGGAGTCTGGGAGGACGTGCAGGTTATTCTTGAGAGAGATAGCTTACCTGATCCTAATGGACCGTGTGCCGATTGGAAACCTGAATACGATCGCCTGTGGGTTCAGTTACCTCTACGTTCGAGAAGTGCCGTGGCACAACCGTCTGTATGTTTAGAGGCAGGAAAACGTTACAATCTTCTACTGCAATTCCGCAAATTTAATAGCCACGTGGACACGCCTTTGGCCTCCATCCTGGTTGATTCGGTAATATATTTTGTTTCGATTATGTCAATTGTCAAAGAAAATCATATCCAGTTGATTGTAATTTATACTTACTCGTTTGTGCTTGTATGATCTCTGCAGATTGTTTTGAAGCCAAGGATAGACGTGATACCCTTCTTCAAGGCACCGGGTCTGGGTGAACTGCGTCGTCAAGAATACGAACGTTATCACTGTAATGAAATATATAACGATGTCAACAGCGTGTGGAACAACGTACCCGACATCTGTAAGAAGTATCAAAATAGCATCGGCTATTATGTCTTCGATGGCGCTCATTGTAAGTTTAACTATTTGATGTTATTTATTTCTTAATGATATACCTTAATTTTATGTCGTTTTATCTTTTTCATTTAATCACACACTCATAAGAGCACGATGTTGAATTTTAGCTTGCGAATGTAACCCAACGGGTTCTCGCAGTCTTCTGTGCAAGAACTACGGCGGGATGTGCCCGTGCAAGCCAAACGTAGTTGGTAGACGTTGTGATCGTTGCGCGCCGGGAACCTACGGTTTCGGTCCGGAGGGATGCATCTCCTGCGATTGCGACGGCGTCGGTGCACTCGACAATTTCTGCGACGTCGAGACTGGACGCTGCAAGTGTCGCCCCAATACCTACGGCAGGACCTGCGGCCAATGTGAGCCTGGCTTCTGGAACTTCCCTCATTGCCAACGTTGTGAGTGTCACGGACACGCGGACAGTTGCGACTCAAAGACCGGGGCCTGCATCAATTGTCGAGATTTCACCACCGGACACAATTGCGACCGTTGCGTTGACGATTTCTATGGCGATCCGCGGATTGGCGTGGATATACCTTGCAGAGCGTGTCCTTGTCCAGGTGAGTATATATTTCAGAAGAGATTTTACATTTTTTTACAAATCTAAAATTAAAATATCAGTCTTTTTTTTATCAGAGAGATATTTATATCCTACCAAAAATAAACCATATTCCTCATGTTTGTAATCATATTTGTATTATATTCTTTTTTTTTTACAATATAAAATGCAATTTTTTAATAATTTAAATATTAGTAATAACACACACACATATTGGAAATTGTGAATTATTATATCTAATTAAAGTTAGTTATTTATTTGTGTTTTTTATTGAAGTAAGAAATAAGTTTCTTTTGTTAAACTATAATTTTTGTTATTTATTTATTGTCACCATTATACAATATTTCATTTTAACAGGCACACGTGAATCCGGTCATTCCTACGCCAACAGCTGTTCATTAGACTCAATAACGCAGGATGTAGTGTGCGAGTGTTTCGAGGGATACTCCGGACCCCGCTGCGAGCATTGCGCTGAGAATTATTTCGGCAACCCGGAGATACCAGGCGGTAGCTGTCAACTCTGTAACTGTAACAATAACACAGATTTACGTCGTGTCGGTAACTGCGATCCGCACACCGGTCATTGTCTCCAATGTCTCTTCAACACTGACGGTTACACTTGCGAGGTGTGCAAAGCAGGGTTCTACGGAGACGCTCTACGGCAGGATTGTCAAGACTGTAGATGTAACGTCCTGGGCACCGACAAGACCGCGGGATCGTGCGACCATCGTACCGGACAATGTCCGTGTCTGCCTCACGTCATAGGACAGCTTTGCGACTCTTGCGAGGAAAATCATTGGAGAATAGCCAGCGGACAAGGTTGCGATCCTTGCGAGTGCGACGTAGTTGGAAGTATTTCAGACAGGTTTGTTTACGATTTTTGTAAGCGATTGTACTGCGATTTCTTATTGCAAAAATTTTTTATGAATGTATAAAATCATTGATAGATTTTGGCATATTTAAATGAATGATACCAATAGTAGTCTGATTAATTTTTTTTTATAGCAGAAAATTAATTAAAATGTAATTTTTTAATTTTTAATTTTCTCAAGTTGAAGATTAATTTATTTAAAAACGTCGATTACAGAATATTAATTCTACATCAAAGAAGGATTAAGTAAAACAACTAATTAAAATATTTCTGTGTGTAGATGCAATCCCTACGACGGCACTTGCGAGTGCAAACCAGGATTCGGTGGCAGGCGGTGCAACGAGTGTCAGACAAACTTCTGGGGAAACCCGAATGTGGAGTGTTATCCATGCGAATGTGACGTGATCGGTTCCGCCAGCCAGCAATGTGACAGGGAGACCGGAGTATGCATTTGCCATAAGGGTATCGGCGGTGAGAAGTGCGATCAATGCGACCGTGGCTATCACGGCGAAGCTCCGCAATGCAGCCCATGCGGTGAATGCTTCGACAATTGGGATCTGATATTAGACGGTCTTAGGAACAAAACAAACGCAGTCATTCAGGAGGCCTCGAGGATACAGAAGGTCGGTACGACAGGTGTTTACAGTCAGGAATTCGACGACATGGAGGAATCTCTAAATGAAGTACAAGACTTAATTAGCAACACTACCATTCGGAGTCAAGACCTGGACGCGTTGGACAACTTGGCCGAAGAGTTGGCGAAGAATATCTCCGAATCGGCCAAGCAGTTGGACGAAGCGAATAATCACTTGGAGAATCTCAGTCAACGAGTTAATCTTGGTGACGTTGCGTTGAAGAAATTGAGGAACAGGACTAATAGCTTGCATGAGGCCGCCGCCGATTTGCGGGAGAATGCCACCAGGTTACAGGAAGAAAATGTTTTAGGCGCTCTCAATGTAACTCAGCAGATGGCAGAGCAATCCAGACAAGCCGAGAAAATGGCAAACGACTCTACGAATGTCCTGGGCGATGCAGAACGATTCCGCAAGCATACTGAGAACCTCCTGGCGAAAAATCGCGCATCTGTGGACGAGGCTCAAGAAAGGAACAAGGAGTCATTGACGAAGTTGAATGAGAAACTGAAGATGTTCAGTATGGCAGTACCTGAGCTAAATCTACGCATGTGTGGTGACAATGTAACGGAGTGTAGTAGCGTCTGCGGCGGCGCGGGTTGTGGCACCTGTGGAGGATTATCTTGTGACGTAGGCGCGGTTAGCAAGGCTAATCAAGCTTTAGATGTTGCCAAACAGCAAGCTGCCAAGATCAAGAGTCATAAGGACGATGCCGAACAACTATTACGTAATGTAATTATCAATAATCTAGTTCTTAAAATATTTAAAAAAGATTTTTAAAAATGCATTTATTACATATATCAAAAATTATATTATTATAAATGCTTATAGAATTTTATAAACTTCTTTGTTCTATCTTATTCATTGTCTCTATAACAATTTCGTAACTTATTCAATTAATCCGTATTCTCAGATGAGCCAAATCAAGCAAGATGCAACAGTGGCAAGATCAAACGCTCAAGACGCTTTCAACATCGCATGGCAGGCGGAAAGCTTCTTTGAGAAGCTCACCAAGAATATGGCAAACATGATCAAACAAATGTTGAGCACTCAGGATGAGGACCAACCTACACCAGCTATGGTAAGAGCTCTTGCGTACTCAATACTCGCGAGGAATATCCAGCTGGAGCCGGATCAAATCGCACACTTGGCCGATCGCATCAAGGATATGGTGGGCTCTCTCACTGACTCCGAGAAGATTCTCACCGATACCAAAGACGATCTACGCTTGGCGCATAACCTCGAGGAACGCGCTAATCAAATTAAATCGACAGCCATCGAGAAACAAGTCTTGGCGAACAAAATGATTTTGTTGTTGAACGATGCACAAAAGGCGCAACATCTGGCGCAGGACGCGATCGATAAGGCGGAAGCTGACGTGTCCAAATCGCAGAAAGATCTCGTGGACATTGCCGACGTGACAAAGGCCGCTCAGATCCAAGCTAACAGTACCACACAAACGGTAGAAGCATTAGATGCTCGTTTGAAGCAGCTTCAGACGCAATCTGCAAAGAACAGTTTCGTTCTAACGGAGATCGGCACAGAAACAAAGAAAGTCGCCGATGAGGCACAAGCAATCGACGGAAAGACGAAAAAACTGTCGGAGGAATACAAGAGGGCGGATGAGTCACTGAATCAGCGAGTCAATAAGACCAAAGGCGATATTCAGCGGGCGAAGAGACTCTTAACGCGTGCTTCCGAGCTAACAGCAGACACGTCGACCAAGTCGAAGGATCTGGACGGCATGGAGAGTGTTTATAAGGAAAATGAACGACTGCTGAAGGAACTGATGAGTGATGTAGACGTGCTAATGATGGAAATGGAAAGAAACATGGCGGAGATCGAGAAAAAGTCGCAGTTGTACAGACAGTGTTCTGCTTAAAATTCATCGCAATCAGTTAGAAAGTCACTTATCTTCCGACTGAATTTCATCTGCAAAGTACGATACGTATCCATAATCAGTGGATCTTCTCTTCCCTATTACGTTTGATACAAATCTGTCCACGCGGTAGAATGTCTCTTGCTTCATAGACTCCAAGATCTCTTTCCAGTCTATATGTCTCATTACTCCATTTTATTGCGAGATGTAGGTCTTAGCAAGATCGGTGCTTTATACTCGTGCAATAGCCGTGAGTTTTACTTTGATTTATAGGAAATGGATACGCATATTTACATATTGCATACAAATATGTGTATATACATATATATATTTTATATATATATATATATATATACACACACATTCGCATCTTCTGGTTAATATTGTGAAAAGCGATGAGATTATTATTAGTGCCATAAGTGGAGAGGCCATTAGTAGTTGTAAAGAGGATGATTTTCTACGTCAGAGTTAAAACATCGCTTCAAGCGCAATTAAGATGCTATCTTTATAAAACTGAAATAATATATTTGCATAAATTTGCATTTAGTATTATTAAGCACTAAAATCCGCTTTGACCGAAAGTAGGATTATTTTTATTAATTATTTTATTTTTGTCGGTCTAATTTCGATTTATAATTGTTTATCTTCTCTAGCTTTTAACTTCGCTAATTCTCTAATTCCTTTTACAATTTTTATATTTTTATATCTTTCGTAACACATTTTTTTTATTTTTATAATAAGAATACATGTTTTATCCACTGATACATACATACGTCATTTTATTACACTTGGTACTTAAAAAAACATCATAGCGAAGTATTAAGCTCGTGTTCCATAGATGATATATTAAAAATAATTAAAATGTAATATAAATAATTAAAATAAACGTAATACAGGATTAAGGCAAGTATTTATAGTCAATTCCCATATTTAAGACTGTTTTAAGTACAGTCTTAAGATGTCTCAAACCAATTAGAGTCATATTAGCATCCCAAGACATTACTTAGACAATCTTAAAATAGGACTATGAATACCAGCATAAAATAAATACCTGCAATGGATTTACCGAATACAAAAAATGTTCGACATATCATCAATACACACACACACACATTCTATCTACAGACGAAAGTTAAAATAGTCTTGTCGATCATTATAGTATAAATAATGTAGAATTGTACATTTTTTCATTTTTCTTTCACAATTCTAAATTAGAATTGTAAAAAAATGAAAAAATATAAAGATTAAAAATCGTTGAACACCATAGACTGGACTTATATAAATATGTAACATTAAATATTTACAGATACGTAAACTGTAATTATTTACAGGCACTATAATGATCGACAAGGCCACTTCAACTGTCGTCTATTACCAAGATTAGAACTTCTAATCTTAATTCTAGTTATAAAGAATGGCAGAATGACTTCTACGTAAGAAATATAATAGAAAGGTTATCAAAATTTATGTAATTATCCTGGCGATATAAAAGCGAGAGGAATAAGATTCCATTATATTTATATCATTATTGCACGCGATCAATCCTCATACGTTATCGGATATCGTCGAGAATTTCGTTAAAAAATAAACAAACGATGCTATGATCAAGCCAAAAAAAATTCAATGATATTTAACGTTATATTATGTATAGCGATATTGCAATATTGTAATGTTAGAGAGAAATAAATATAAGTTGCCAAAAGAAGTGGCTATCTCGGTGAATCTGTTAATCTTTGCATATTATCTTACAATTATATTCAAATACGTAATTCTTTCTATTCACACATACAATCACACAGAAAATTTGCAATTTAAAACAATCTTTTATGTACACTTTTATGACACGCCGCGTCCTTGCAATTTATTGCGGTATCGCGCAAGGAAATTGTCGAACACGTGATATCATCGATGATAAAATATTTCCTGTCTTATGATGTTTTCATAAATATAATGATACCAGTATACACGATTGCCCAATCACGCATAGATAATTAAAGGATCACAATCAAGGGGGGGGGGGGTGGGACCAACGTGATTAAACGAAGTAACACTATTGTGTCCCCATCGATCTTTCTCAATTCGTAGGGCCCGGAAATGGGTTTTGTTGTTTATTATTGCAGAGTCCAGTTACGTCGAAACCATGTGCGCGATTACGGTTCCCCTCATTGTATGTCATCGCAACGCCGAGCGGTTCTACTCCAATTCTGAAGGGATTCGAGACTAAGGCCAGCTTCCCTGGCAAATAAACGGAGAAGGACGTCATGTTTGTCATCTTTTGATAAATTTCTTAAAATCACCCTTTCCCTTGCAGAGCCTTCGCGCGCGCGCACAAATATTTCGTGAATAGCGCACTGTTGAATTCAAATGGCGTATGAGTTCAGCAGGCCGCACACAATGGGTTCATTCAGTACGCGAATCAGTGGTTCTCCGCGGAGGTGAGAAAACTAGAAAAGCGAAGAGAAGCTCGGAAATTATTAATGCAATGAAGACTAATATCGATTTTTCTTCGAAGAAGTATTCGGAATATTGTTCGAATATTTCGGCACGTATGTAGTAAAATTTTGAATATACTTTTAAATATATTTTATAATTATAATACATTGATTATCGCGCAGTTATTTACTCTCACTTCCCCTTAGTTATAATTTCATTGTTAATATTCGGAATTTCCAACTGTTCTTTTTAAAACCATAAACAAAGAGATAAGATAAAAACGTCAGAAACATCTTTTGCATTCCGCCAAAGAAATCACACATTACTACTAAAAGCATATATATAAAATATATACTTTTTTCAATTAACAATAATTAACGAAAGCAATGTAAATTAAAAAAAAAATTAATGCGATTTTATGAACTTATTCCTATCTCACATCTTGTGAAGAAAAAGAAAAGAGGGTCACAATCTCTGACCTTTAAAAAAACTTCATCAGCAAGAAACTTTGATAAATATCATTCGTAACTAATAACACATTTTTCTCTGTTAAATTGAATTGGAGCATTCGGGCATAGATATTCAACGAGGATTATTCTTTGTTGCTGCGTGACACCTTGACGGTACTCGATTGTCCGACTGACCCACACTTTAACCCGGCACTGAAAATTGTAGTCAAGGCACGCGATATTATCACAGTGACTGATGATGTAGGAGCGCACACATAGCGAATAAATAATGCATTATATCCGAGACTCTATGTGACGTAGCGAGTCTTATTTCAACCATCACGTGATTTTTGATCACCACTTTGTAAAGACTCGTAACACTAACTCTGTGAAGCTATGAGATTGGTATGGCTATCTAGAAAACGATAAATCGATATTTGTACAGAGATATATTATTTGACGATATTCGTCAATATATATTTGTAAAGATTAAACCCTATGAGTATTTAACTCAATACTTATAGCGATATTAATCTAGAGAACTAGATTTATTCCTATGGAAGATTTATTTCTATGGAATACTCAACGAAACATTTAACAGCAAAAACTAAAGATCATTATAGCAAAGTTCCTTCGGATCTTTTCCGTCTCATCGAATCTCACCATGTAGATTAAAACAAAGACAAAAAAGTAAATATTAGAAAATAAAAAATACATTCCAAACACAAATTGAATATTTAACATGTCGAAATATATATAAATGTACTTAGCATACTATATTCTTGATTCATTAAATAGAAATGAAAAGTGTTTCTTTTCAAACTTCTTTCAATTTCTAACCGTCCCAATCCATTGTTCGAGATGTATTCATTGCTTGCGCTTTGTTTTTTTTTTTTTACGAGTGGTTAACCACGAAAATAATCTATGATACACACACACACACACACACACACATGCACGACTTTTAGAACTGATAAATTATCTACGCGGTTATCGTTTATTTTTATTTTATATAAGAAGATATTCTCTCGGGTCTCATAAACGATTAAACATATTTTACTATAAAATCATTTAGTAAATGCACGCGCGCACATTATAATCTGTTCTTAAATTTTTTTCTTTCTGCAAATATCGCCCTATATATATCTCACTTTCTTTAGGCAATGTATAATAATAATAAACGATCTAAGTAGAATTTAAAATAGAATTCTATTTCTAATTTCATGTGCCATATAATACAGAAAATATGTGGAGAAGATCCGAATATATATATAAAATATAATCAAATATTATACGGAGAGAATTTTTTCTTAGAGTTTATACCTGAAAATATGATAGTCGTGGAACAACATTGTATTTCCAAGAATTTTTTTTTTTTAATGTAGATCTCCCTCATTCATTAATAAAACTACGATAAAATATGAAATGAGTTTGATTAATTTTACTGAAATGCACGGTAAAAATCTTTAAAATATTTTATTGTACTACAACTACCATACTTTCGGGGTAAATTTTAAAACAAAATTCTCTCCGTGTATAAATAAAATATGCTAAATAAAATATATAAAAATACACGTCAGACCACATGGTAAACAAAATTATAAATAGAATTTGATAAATAGATTCTGACGCTAGAATTATAAATCATCTAAAGTGGACTGAGAGTGTAATACGTGACGTGAACAAAAATCTAAAATAACTTTTCTATCACTCGCTACGCTGTGTTCGGTATGCACGATATGATGTTTTTATGCGACGACGCGACGTTTCCCTCTGTAGCAAGGGATCTGAGACTTACCTTTAATCAGCCCGAAGAGCTCGACACAGCCGGCCGCAGCGGCGCCGTTACCGCAGCAGGGATGAAAGAAGGCAGTAGGGTGAGTTTTATTTGTCGAGGGCCACTCCTTTCCAATTGTTCGGTGCCCTTTGTAGCCCTTGACAGCTGCTACCTACGGAGGTAAGTCACATTCGCGCTCGCCGATCACTCGGGATCGGGAAGCGAGTCCGGCGTTTAGTCGCCGTCTATCCGACGTGCCAGTCGTCATATTTATTATCACGACGATTCACCGGTGAGTCGAGGGCAATTTATTGTAGCCGTTTGTCGGAATGAGATAATGTGCTTGATGACTTCGTGGATGTGGATACATGGATATAATGGGTGTGTACTTAGTGATAGGATAAAACACCCGATCGAACGATCCTGCAAACAAGACACGTGCCGTTCAAGGTAATTCACGTGTGGATGTATTTCGAGCACGCCACGTGCTTCAAGAAGACGTAAAGGATGGGCGGAAAACACGAATGTTAATCAGATAATCCGTGAGATTTGGAAATGTCCCAAACAATATGGTGTTACGATCAAAATATATTTAATAAATGTCCGAAATCATGTAAACTGAAAAATAAACTTTAAAATTTGATACGTTTTTAAACTATTTAATAAACGTTATAAGTACACGTCTGTTAAATAGTTTTTTTTTTATTAGTTTAAAATACCGTTTTTATACGAGACATTTCGGCGGTTTAATAAACATATATTTAACATCTATTTAATATTTTTATACAGTACAAAAAACATCTCTTTCTATATAAGAATAATTTCTATTCTAAACAGAAATTTATGTTTATAAAACTAAATGTTTTCGTAAACATACATTTCTGATTGGGATATCAACTGTTCTTATACAAGAATAACCACATATTCGGTTACATATTGTTCTACAAAAAAAGAAAATTACAGATGTGAATTAGAATAATTTAACATAAAAAATTTTGTATATCTTTTTATTTTTATAAATTATTTATATTTGTATGTAAAATTTATGTACATATTTTTATTAGTATCGAATTATGTTGACTTCCCTTTTGAGAAAAAAATCACGAATGTGAAAAGAAGACATATATAAGAAAAGAAACAAACATGCTTCTAGCTTATGACGCGAATATACCGAGTGTTCAAAATCGCGTTGAGTGATGCCTCTAGAGTAGATTCTACAAAGTTCTTTCTCTGATCCAATGTTCGAAATTTTTACATTCTACTGCCAATCGTAAATTAATTGTTTCTATTTTTATGCAATTAACACTCGATTAAATAATATTACAATTTTTTGTGTCATCGATCTTTATTAATTTTCCTCTTCCGATAACTTTATATGCGGCTCTCTTTAAAGGAAAATAAAGCGAGGCGCGGCCTGTGTTAGACAAATAAACTTTCGATCATGTAAAGCAAACAACGAAATGGATGAAAATGGAGTGAAATAGAGTGCGACAAATGGAATGCTGGTTAGGATGATAATCGCACACATCAGAACATAATATCCACCCAATTGCTATTTTTGGAACAGCACGCCTCACTTAACGTGTTCGGTGCATTAATGTTTTACAATCTCAGAAATAATATCAAACAAAGAGAAATTTATGATAACATGATGTGATTTTGCGGATATACAAGCTGAATAAATTGATTCTTAATTTAAAACCTGCACACTTTTTATGAATTTTAAAATTAATTTTCCAAATATGATAATATGAGATATATCATTTTTATTTCTACAACAAAATAATTTATATAAACAGAAGTTATTTAAATAAAATTTAAATCGTCATTTAAATTAATTTTAAACTACTAATCAGAAACGTTTAGGATTATTATTTTTATGAAAAATTCTATCATTTAAATTTAAATTAATCCAAAATATATATGATTAGGCCTATATTGAGCATTTTTTTTCACGGTATATTTTCCTTTAGCGTTTTCTTTCCTTCTCTCTCTCTCTCTCTCTCTCTCTCTCTCTCTCTCTCTCTCTCTCTCATGTCTAAATATGTAAGTAAAAAATGAATTATTGTGGATTATCATCGCAATTACTGATACATAAATAAATCCCAGGAGATTTTGAATGCTGAGATCTGAGTGAAATTACAGGCGCGAAGAGTGGAATAAAACGGAAGGAAAGGATAAGAAGAAGAGGAAAAAGTAGAAGAAGAAGAAGAGGCGGAGTTAAATCGAGTGAGTTAGATAAGGAGACTTGTGGTGTACTCGTAAAGGGATACGCGTCAGTAGAGTTCGTCAGTCTGCGGATGAACGTCTACCGAAATAACGGGAGCAATTTAAGCATCGCATTTACTGTGGCAACGTTTATAACGTCTACGAATAAATATAGGATTAACACATAATTAAAAAAAAAAATAGCAACGTTGATTTTTTTGGAATTAATCAGTGATAAATTCGCAGTGATGATGCGCTAAATTAAATCGAATAAGCCATTTCTTTGTTTTTTACAAAGACGAAAAAAATTACTAATTGAGAAAAAAAAAGTGATAATGAATACGTACATAATGTAAACTTCTGAAAGTGCATGTTTAATTACGAGCAAAACGAGTTTATTTAAGGAACAAGTTGAATTGCAGCGATCAAGAGCTAATTACAAGGAAGAAAGAGGATAATTGGGGCGAATTGTTCAGAGATAACGATCTAATTGGACATAAAGTACTACAGTAATTTCTGGAAGAATACCTTTTGCGAGTTAATTAACAATAACTACAATGTAGCGTCACGAAACGATTCGGTGTGAGCTCCTGCTGTTTGCGGCCAAAGTTCGTGTTGTTGCTGCAGCCACTAAGCAGTATTCTGAGAAGGTCACAAAAATTTATCGGTATGACTAATGGTGTGTTCTTAACGGCAGAGCGAACGAACATGAAGAAATATGGAAATTAATTGATGCGGCATGTGCGATAAAGCTCCTCGGAATATGTGTATATATGGAGGGATGCATGTTCTCTCTGTCTGTGTCTTTCCACGGCGAGAAAATTCAGGGAATTAATAGAACAAATAGAAAGTAATGAATGAAAGAAGGAGTAACGAGAAGTGTAAACGAAGTAGATGAGGAAAATTAATGCGATTAATTGCGTGCGAGGGTCGTTGGTTATTTCGCGAGAAAGAGATGAATTAAAAAGCTATTTTTGAGAGAAATCTTTGAGGGATTTTGGAAAATTAATTAAATAAGTTCATAAAAAAATTAAATTAATTCATTAATTAAATAAATTCATGAGTTAAGAAATTCTCGAGATTTTTCTACTTTTTTCTATTACCATCGGTTTCAATTTTCATAAACCGGAAACTGGCAAATTGGAAGATAAAAATTAACAGCAGAATTTTAGAATCTTAGAATTAAAATAGTTTGTTAAAATTATAGCATATATAGTAAAATGTAAGACGTAAGAAGCGAATTGATCAATCAAAACAGCAGCAAATTTAAAATGTTGATTTGCTTACTGCTTACATCTTACCTTTTTTTTTTTGTATGTTAATGACCTTTAAAATAAAATAATTTTTTTATATGTGCTTCCTTATTTTTTGTAGCACATGAATCTCGACGATTTTTGATTATCCAAAGAATGCGAAGGAAAAAAAACTGTTTTCTGCGCATTTACTAAAAGATGGGGCACATTGTAGTAAATGACACTTTCGTTGAAATCTTTTCGGAGGCTGGAAGCTCCAAGCCATTTACACGCTCCGAGACTATTACTGCTGCAGTATGCGCTATAATATTCAGCATTATTGGAGTATTAGGTAACGGTTTTATTTCTTCCAATCCGTTTTACTTGGTGGCGACTTTAAATCTTTAATAATGAGTTGAATCCTATATCTGAATTCCAGGTAATTTAATAACGGTAATCGCATTGTTAAAATATACCAGACTGAGACGACACGCCACCACGGCATTTGTGATAAGTCTAAGTATCTCCGATTTGATCTTCTCGGCGGTAAACTTGCCTCTAACCGCCAGTAGATATTTGAACGAAGCATGGGTTCTGGGTGAAACCCTATGCAAAATATTCCCCTTATTCTTCTACGGAAACGTCGCTGTATCTTTACTCAGTATGGTGGCCATTACTATCAACAGGTGAATTTCAACAATAATTCTTTTCCTTTAAATTTTGATTAAAAAAGGAATATATATATATATCCTACAAATGCGCATTAATATATATCTAAGAAAAATATTTTACACTCTAAATTTCTTGCAGTGAAATCTCATCCCAAGAGAGTGAAAATCCAACCATCCTTGAAAAAAAGTGACAATCTTTACTCTTTTTAGAGTATAAAATCTCACTTTATTAGAGTGAGATTTCACTTTAAAAAGAGTGAAAATTGTTACTTTTTCAAAAAGTAAAATATTTTTATTTTTTTTCAAGGGTAGTTGTATTTTCACTTTCTTGGAGTAAGAAATTTAGAGTGTAATTTTAATATATCTTAAGGATATAACGTAAATATATCTATATTTTTTTTAATATATACTAGTCGAAATTTTGTTTTCTTTTCCAGATATATACTGATCTCACAGTCGGACATTTACAACCAGTTATACACTACTCGTGGCATAATGCTGATGTTAATAGGTATATGGACTCTAAGTTTCTTGATGCTGCTACCACCCTTATTAGGCATCTGGGGTACTCTAGGATTAGATCCGGCCACCTTCTCATGCACCATACTGAAGAAAAACGGCTCAAGTCCGAAGAAGTTTCTGTTCATTCTTGGCTTTATCGTACCATGCGTGGTGATCAGTGTTTCGTATCTCTGCATATATTGGCGTGTACGCAGAAGCCGAAAGAATCTCGAGGCTCACGCAGCGGAAAGCGGTCGACGAGGCGGTGGCTTTCAACGGCGGGAAGACTCGAGAGTGACTAGACTGATGCTTACTATATTCCTTTGTTTCCTGTTGTGCTTCATGCCGCTGATGCTGGTGAACGTTATCGACGATAAGATGAAGTATCCAATACTTCATATAGTGGCGTCTGTGCTCGCATGGGCATCCGCGGTGATAAATCCTTTTATTTATGCCGGCACCAACAAACTGTACAGAGAGGCATACAAACAGATTCTGTGCCCAGTTTCAAGTAGGACACCTACAATCGGTCCCAAACCGACGCATTCTCACTCGAGCAAGTTTTTGACACCCCATACGATATAAACGTATCTTCCGTTCCGGAAATAATCGATCGCCTCGGATTAATGGCGAAAAAGTAGACGCATAATAATACGTATCATTTTTTTTATTTTTCGTAAGAAATTAAGCGCTTGCCTAGTAAATAAATGATTTTTTTTGTTTAGAGTTTAACTGCTAATTTAAGACTTTAACTATTAAATTACGAATTTAAAAACAGTAGATTTGTGTTTGATTACAAATTTATTTTTGTGATTCTATAGATTAAGTTTATGTTAAAAGACAGAAACTTTTTCACTAACTAGACAATAAATGTTTTTACTTTTATTTGGAATAAGACATCGAAAAGCGTAAGAAAAAAAGTATATATAAAAATTGTATTTTTCTTAATATACAAACATTATATCATAATATTATAACATAGTGACATATTTTTATAAAAATTCTACTTAATACACAAAGTATACGTATGCTTCCATAAAATGCAGAAAACGGAACATATACTATACAACAGAAACATACATCACATAATTGACAAATTAAAAAATACATATTTAAAAAATCGATATTCAACTTAACACAAAAGTACAATTTATATGGCATAAGTTGTGTATATAAAAAATTCAAAATAAATAACTTAAAAAAAAAACATTTTAACGTCTCTAAAAGATTATCTTTCGTTTTACATTCAAATGTTGTTTTTCGTGGCAATTTTGCTGATTATTTAAGAACATGTACACTACAGATACGTATATATTAATTCGATATTAATACATTTGTACTTTTGAAGTGACAATATTATCGAATGAGTACGGTAATATGGATTTAAATGCGTAAATACTAAAACACATTAGTAACTCTCTCTGAAAGATATAATAAAAATATATATTTATAGATCTCGCAATCAACAGGTAATAAAGTATTTTCTTTGCCTTGGTATTGCTGTAAATTAAAATCTCATGTAAAAGAGACAGATTGACATTTACGAATGTAATTAATGTAATATATAAGTAGAAACGTTAAAAAATAAAATATTTTCTACCGTAATGCTCGGTGCATTATGTCTATGTAAATATTTATAATTTTATCTTAACTATATTTATAATCTTATCCTAACTTACTTACATACTAATCTCAATTATTTTTCATTAAACATGGACGGAATTAGTCGTGAATGTTTTTGTAACATTTATATCACTTACATTATTATAGTAAAATTTAAATTTAGAATGCCAGACAAAGAGAGAGAGAGAGAGAGAGAGAGAGAGAGAGAGAGAGAGAGAAAATGCAGATAATAAACATATGCCTACATTGGTAACGATAAAATCTACGAGGGTCTCGTGAACACAGTGAGATATTTACAACTTCGATACGTTACTAAATAAATGCAGGTATGTCTAAAGATAGTAAATGAATGTTAATTCAACTCCAATTCCGATGAGTAGGGCTCCGTGATTGCAGTAATAGGACAAACGCTCAAGGTATCCTATATAAAAGAAAGAATATGTATAAATATAATTTAAAGAATTAATAACATTATAAGGACGTATAATATTGTTATTGTTATTATTAGGGAACTGATTTTTTGTTACTTACCAATCGTGTAAGTTCATCGAAAGTGGGCCGTTCTTCGGGATCGTCTCTCCAACAGGATAACATGACTTCGTAAATCGGGTCTGTGACATCTAGTAATTGCGGTAACCGGATACCTCGCATAATCGCGTCCTCCACTTCACTATCGAGTGCCAAATTTGAGTACGGTGTACCACCCATGCTAAATATCTCCCAGAGAAGCACGCCGAACGCCCATATCACGCCCGGCTGATGCTTCGTTTGATTATCGAAGCACTCGATGGCCGTCCACCTTGCGTACTTTAAGTCTTGCAAGGCATACTTGGCGATACCATGACCCATAAGTTTCGGAGTCCAATCGCTCGACAGTCCCACGCTTCGCGCGCAGAGGCGACTATGGATGATCTTATGGCTCGCCAGATATTGCAAAGCGATCGCTATCGAGGATGAGATAGACAATATTTGATTTGTAGGGAACAAATCCCCCGATCGCGCGCTTAACAAACGGTCCTTCAAGATCTGAGGCGGTAGCTCCAACACGACGTATAACATGTCGGTGGTCTCGCAGGTCCCTACGAGACCCGCGAGATATTTCATGGAACCCGCTCGGATGCACACATCTAATTCTCTCAGCATATGCCTCTTATCAGATCCCTTCAGTGCGCCGTCGACTATGGTGTGGATTGTTACTGGACAGGATTTGTCATCCTTCAAAACGGTTCCGATGTGCACGCTGCCAAATCGTCCTCTGCGCATGACGTGATCATCAACGGACAAGGCATTTTGCGGTATACTCCAGACTTTCTTCTTCAATTCTTGATAATGATTTACCCTTTCAGGGATATCCTCCGGAATGTAGCCCATATTGTCCACCTCATATACCGGACCCTGCAACGTGAGCTCCTGCTGCTCTGGCAACTTCTGCATGTGGAATTTCTCGTGTCGCCGTCGCAATATAAAATATACCAATATCGAAATGGCAAGTAGTATACTCAACAGCGTGATCGCTATGCAAAGCGCAAGAGCAGTCGTGTCCATTTGATTCATTTCATGATTGTGTATGATATTGGCCAAATCGGAATAGGAACGTTGTACATAAGCTGCTTTCCGCGAGATTATCATCAAGCCGACTTGCGCGGAAACAAACTGATCTTGCAACGGGAGATTATGATAACCACCGATCATTCTTCCATCGCCCACTACAAACTTTTTGTATCTATGAAAGTCCAACGGTTCGAATTGTGCAGCAACGTAGTAACTTAATCCTTGTTTCGATGCGGAATCGTAATTCAAATACTCTTCATCGATCGGGGGAGGTATAGCGCCAGCTTGCACAACAAAAACCTGATATGCGCTAATCGGTCCATACTCGCTGTGACCCTCGGTAAGCATGACGGTAATTGTGTCTTTTCCGTATTCTAATATTTTGGGCATAACTGGTTTGTCGGGTGGACCTATCAGAGTCCACCCCGTGGTATTCGCCGGTTCACTGGACTCCAGTATATTGTTGGCGGTGATAGATATGTGATACTTAGTGCCAGGCTGAAGACCTCTCAGAATTGTCATGTTCGATGAACCTCCTTGAATCTGACTTTCGATAGGTGTGAAATTGTTGCTCGCGTATGTTTCTTCAACGACGGCGCGGATGGTATAAAGTATTATTTTTCCGTTGGGTATATCTGGTGGCTGCCATGTTATTTTGAGAGTATCTTTTGCCTCCTCAGTTACCGATACTCTCCTCGGTGGACTTGGACCTACAAAAGATACACGCATAATCCTTATTCATGTAAATTGTAACGTATTCTAGTCAGGGTTGGGTAAATTAACTTTTTTTAAATCTAAATTAAGTTAAAGTTAACAGCCTTGAAAATTTAACTTAATTAAAATACAAGTTAATCCGTAATAAAATTAATTGAATTAAAAGTTAAGTTAATAAAAAAAGTAATTAAAAAGTTAAAAGTTAAATTTGGTTTGGAACGAACAACCAAAAAAAGAAAAAAAAAGTTTGACTATACAGCTTGTTTATTTAATCTGGTTATTTTTGTTTACAAGTAACGATTATATAATATAAAATTACTGAATTATATACTCATTAGCTTCGCATTGTATCTAAGGATTGACTTCAAAAAAATCAAATTAAAAGTTAATACCGATAAAATGTAACTAAGTTAAAAAGTTACGAGTCTAAAATGTAACTAAGTTAAGTTAAAATTAATTAACTTTTTAACTTTTTAACTTAACTTTTATCTTTTTAACTTAGCCTTGATTCTAGTAACGGTTTCACTGTATCAAATTCATATTAGGGATAGTTTAGTATATTAGGCACACAACGCTGCATAATAAAAGTTACATCCCATACAGCATAAAAGTTTTCAACAACATTATTGCAATATTTATAATATTACACTGCAATATTATTGGAACGTTGCAACATTGATACAATGTTGCTGGAGTCATTTGTGATATATGGAATAAACAAAAGATTTGTACTGCTACAAATCATACCTTGCTGACCAGTAGCATAAACGCTCATAGCTTCGTAGCTGCCACAATAGTAAGAAGAATCAGAGGCACAAGTGACAGTACAGCTATCCGATGGCTGACCAAATGTGTTAACGCAATAGCACTGTTGTCCATTCATTAGCCCTGCAAATCTATTGAATAAAAGATTACAATCTTAAAATCCATTCAATATTGTACCTTAGATCGAAAACATTATTTATCTATTCTCTACATTTTTTTGAATGGAACCTTACTCTAAAGAATGAAAATTGAATTAATCTTAAAAAAGAGTGGCTCAATTTTCAATCTTTAAGGGTGAGACTTCAGAGTGGGATTCACTCTAAAAGTTTTAGAGAATACATATACCTCTCAGATCGGATATATTATTTACTTACATGTAATATTGAGAACGACATTTTGCAATGCATTCGGCGGGCGTACTGGCATGACCCAAAGTAGGAGTGGGTAGTTCGTTTAAGTCGGAATTCCGAAAACAGCCCTCATACTTTTGAGCGCACGCAAAGTAAAGAGAGCCGTAAAAGAACAAGAGAGATGAGGCGATTATCATTGTGGTTTCGAGAGCGATTTTTGTTGCGTTCTACGTTAATAACTGCGGGTGCGCCCAGTTCCGATCTAGCCGTTGCACGGCATAGCGTTATGAGTTATACGTTCGGAATTTGCAGTCCGAGCAGGTATGAGTCAACGCACGACGCAGGATGATCGCACCACGCGGTACAGCAGAAAAAATTACGTCCGTCTCGTAGGATAAGAGTGCTGATTTGCCAATAAGTCACGGCCGATACCTCGCCAAATTGGCTCATCTTCCCGAGTTTCCCGGCTTATAATTCATAATGAAGAGTACTCATTGACGGGAGTAAACTGGAGTAAACAACACCTGGCGTAAACAACACCTGGCGTCCACGTACGCTCCCGTTGTTTTGGGTGCTGCACTCGCTGCACCCGTGCAAGACTTTAATTCAGATTCATAAATCGGAGAGAACGAAGAGATATCGGAGGTAAACGAAGAAAATTGGCACAAGCGAAAAAATAAAATGCTATTCTTTTAGATACTATCATAACAAAAATTTAACGGTTGAAAGTAAGAAGGACTAATTTACATATATTATGATTATACAGAAATTTATTTTAAACTTTTATTTATTTGTTATTAAATTTAATAATAATATTTTACTTGATATTTATTAAATATGTGCGCTCATTGTTTTATGCCTTAGTTTATTATATATATATATATGTATATTATATTTTTATAGAAAAAGATATAATGAATTGATTTATTTGATATATTCTTTTTAAAATTTTGAAATAGTTATAAAAATTTAAAAAGAATTAGAAAAAGTTTTTATTTTGATATTGTTATCATTTGCAATATATTCAATCTCGTAGCACGAAATTTTACTATTACGTATGATGTTTACGAGAATTACTCGATTTCAATAAAACAATTATATCTAAGTATTTGAGAATTAATTCAAATATTTACGAATACACATTAAACTTAAGATTCTATTCTAACGGAGAAGGCAATCGGATTTCAATTTCTTATTTTGTTAGATTTTTATATTTGAAATTTATAATTTTGTGTTTCAATAATTTATTGTAAAGCCTATCCAGACAAATGTATTGGAAAGAAAGAATTTTGTAAAAGATATTTGAATCTACAAAAAATTTTGCTACATCCGTTTAATTTATATTGCGTGTTACGGCACTGCGCTGTCCGATGTCGAATGGCATGGTGCAGCGAGAGAGGTGTAACTGCACTTCACGTTACGCGTTGGCTATTATGAAAGAAAAGACACGATTGAATGGGATTTGCGTCGATAACTGGCGCACCTAATCGAATCAATAAAAATTAAGTCTCGATATACAGTAGATGTACCAAACCTTTAGCTTTTTTATTTAAACTTCAAATTATAATGTTTTTCTTTGCAAAAAGCATTTTCCGACCAATTTAAAGCACAAATAAAAAGTAGAGCAATGACGACAAAAAATTTCAACATTTGTTTTCAGAAAGCTGAAGATTTGGAAGAGATTTTGCTTGTATAATCCTCATGCATCGTATTGACAGAAATGTTTGCAAGTTTTACTATTAGAGTAATTTATAGAATAATTTATCGTTACGCTATCCATTCTCGTAATTGCGATTAAAGCTGAAGAAAGGACCTTTCTGAAAAAAATCACGTTACAAAGTTATCGAAATCATGTAATTAAAACATATAAGTCACATAACAGATTGTTCCAGTACGTAATTTTTTAAAATTTAATATGAAAAGTCACACGATGATATGTTTTTTTCTATTTCTATTATTTAATTATTTAAAATTCGATAACTATAAAATTATATGATTGATAAAAAATTATTTTTAATATAATGTGATTTCAAATCACGTGATTTAAAAAAAATCACATACTGATTGAGAATCAGTTATGTGATTTACTTGTTTTAAATACATGACGTTATGTAACTTTATTAACAATAACTTTGATTTTTTTCTATATAGATATAGGACTTTTCGGCCGAACATAGATAATTGCGGATTGTACAAGTGATTGTTCAAGGTCGCGCTAGCTAGAAATGATTGAAGATTACATCTTAATGATAGCGTGTTACCTAAGTCTTATTAGCGGAAAAAAGTGCAGAATTAATTCTAATTAACATTTTTATTTGTTGCTTATTTGTTGCTAAAAAGTTGCCAAAGAAAAAAATTTTTTGCTCTACCAATTTTCTTTTTTTAACGATGTTCCGCTAAAGGAAGATTGAGTTAGCGGAACAATATTTATATAACAAAGCCAATTTATTTCAAAATGACGTAGGAATTTATTGCTAATTTGGTGCTAATTTGTTGCTGTTGAAATATCCTAGTTTTAAATCCATTACCTACGAAATAAGTGTAAATAACAACGAAAGACCTCAGCAAGTTGACGGAACAAATTTGTTGCTCACTTAAAATCACACTTCGCGGATTTTCACACCTAATCAGATTAATAGCTGTGAAAATCTCTCAGTATGCAGGAAATACCAATTTTAAGCAAGCAAATTTTTTACTAATGCTTTACTCTTATTCCGCCAGCTGAGATTTTTCTTTGTTATGTTTACATTTATTTCGTAGGTAATGAATTCAAAAACTAGAATATTTCGACAGCAACAAATTAGCAATAAATTCTTACGTTATTTTGAAGTAAATTGTTTTTATTATATGTATATTATTCCACTAACTTAATCCTTCCTTTAGCGGAACACCATTTAAAAGAAAAACTGGTAAAGAAAAAAAATTTTTTTCTTTGGCAACTTTTTAGCAACAAATGAGCAACAAATAAAAATGTTAATTAGAATTGATTCTGTTGATTTTGTTCCGCTAATGTATAAGATGTGTGTTGCTTTCTCCCCCTTTTCCTCTCTCTCTCTCTCTTTCTCTCTCTTTCTTCGAGGCGAAAGACCCTTGTATCGATTTTCAAGGCCTTCGACGCCTTAACAAAACTCTTCATTCGGCGTCTCCGATTCTTCTTCACCC
>NW_017305779.1:3494571-3506616 GCF_001594115.1 Trachymyrmex septentrionalis | reverse complement strand
CCCCCCCCCCCCCTCCCACCCGAACGTTATCGATCATACATACATTATGCGAATTAATTAGAAAGAGCTGCGGCAAGAGTTCAAGAGTCCAAGAAAAACAGTACAGAGGTACAATAGAACACGGCAGTAAATTTTCTCTCGTTTACTCCTCCTGCGTGCTACAATAAATAACATCGCAGTATTTCATGCAATCTATCGACAAAGTGTCATCCGTATTTCAAAATTCTGCCGTTAACTGAATTTTTAGGTCAATCGTTACAATACGGTGTCTACTTGCGCCTTGTAATAACGTGAGGGTGCCACCGAGCGGCTTGATAAAATTCGGGTTACATTTCACGCGTCGGCGCTTATTTGCATCGCGATTAATACCTTTATGCAAATGAATACCTGATCCGTGGCCAATTATGTAGTTGTGTCTGACCTTAACTTATGCGCATACGAGCATATATAGGTATGTGCATTCTTATTCTGCAACTTATCCGTGCATCAATCAACCTTGTGCACGTTGCGATCTTCTTTATTGATAAATTATATCTATTTCATTGTCGTAAACTGAGATATGTATGAGATCCTGTCTCGAGCGCTATCGAAACGTGAATTGTAACTCCATCCTCTCTAAATACATACATTCCTTCATAGGTACATTTATTTATTATTTCCACCTTTAGATATGTTTAAATATTGTATATATAATTACTGGATGCGTCGACACATAATTTTTTCATAATTTTTGTATAAATATTTATTACGCACTTTAGTCGTAATCATTATCGGGTTTATCAATATCTGAAAGATATTCCAGTATCACAACCAGGATTGCGATCCTACCTTTTCGGAGTCTAGAAGTGGCAAATTTTCCGTCAAACGTAAAAGCGCAAAGAGTGAAAGAGCGCAGGTCGCTCACGGCCGACCGCGAACTCAAGAAAATGAACCCAAGGTACCGAGGGTGAGCGGTAAGCGGGCTGTGAAGTAAGGCGAAACGTAGGGAGTCACGCGAAGCAACCCCCGTGAAACTGGAGGTGGCTCGAGGAACCGTACGCGGTACGTTCCCTGGCGGAATCCAGTCAGTCTGCAGAATGAAGCACGCGACGTGGCTGCTTTTTGCGTTTACCCTGCTTCTCGTCCAGAGGACCCACGTTAGCCGCGCTCAGAGGACCCATGCGAAACAGGGTCTCAATCGTGAAAATCCAACCGTTAAGATACCGGGTCAGGGAACCGTCCTCGGCAAAGAGGTGCGACACCGTGCTTCAATTTCTTTCTGTTGCTCTTAAGTTTTTTTTTATATTAATTTGCTAAGACTCGTCTCTGTTCTTCATCTCCTCTCTTCTTCATCTCGATCCATCAAGTTGACAGAGATTTAAATCTTTAGACGAAAGTCATCTATAAGTAAACAGTTTGACATCTATTAATTTGAATGTTAATTTCGCTTATTTCGCTTTTCATCTAGATTATAATGAGATCATAATTCTAAATAGAGATAAAAATGAAAATGATATCAAGTTAAATGTTTTTTCAATTTAATAAAATTTGTTGTCATTAATCTTAATTGTTAAAGTTTTGATTAAGATTGATTAAGTTTGATTTAATCCTTAAATAGAATATTTGTAAAATATTTCAATAAAATATTTATAAATAGACAGTGAATTTTTATAAGCATAATTGAGTTCAACTTCTGCAAGCGCGTAGTTTCTTTTTCTAAATTTTTGAAAACAGGAGAACACTAATTTTACAAATTTGTTTCAATTCTTTTTTCATTCCAGAACGAAGTAAATGATAAATTAAATTAATTAAAATTAGAATTTTTAGTCTTTGATAAAAACATTTCTTTCTTTATTCTACATAAACTTCTGAAATTTAGATAGCTGTCAACTCGGTAAGACTAACGCAGTATCTCGGTATCCCTTACGCACAACCTCCGCTTGGCGATCTTCGTTTCATGCGACCAGTGACAGAGCCTCTTCCTTCTTGGACCGATGTGAAAAATGCAACGCAGTTTGCGCCATCCTGTCCGCAGGCTACGGGTCAACTTAAATTGCACGAGAAGCTCTTTATGCAATTGTTATCGGACATACCAGATCCGGGATTCGACGAGAATTGTCTTTTCTTGAACATCTTCGTCCCAAGCGAAGGTATGTACGTTTATTCGTGTCCATGTGGAGAGTTGAATATATTAAATTCGATAAGTCTCCAGATAGTAAGAGTTTGTTCTCAAATAGTTTCAAATCCACTTTTTAAATATGAATTTAGATTCATTATATATGTTATTATAATTTTTGTTCAATATTATTCCCGTTTCGGGCATCAATTTTTTATTTATGTTCTCTCCATCTGGAATGCGTACAGATTTCTCTCGATAAGCGATCGCTGGAAAAGTGGGCTTAGTTTCTCGGTTAAGTTCAGACATACCATCCGAATGTAATTTAATTTTATTCTTGTTGTTCACTGAATATTAAACAAGAATCAAATGATACATGAAATCACTCGGATGGAATTTTTCTAATAACATGCTTTATTATAGGAAATTTTACTTTACTTTACTTAGGTAGATATTTTAAAGAGTTTTATTTGTCGATATTTTACGATACTAATTTTGAGTTGAGAACTTACTTAAATACTTTCAAATGAGAATCCGAGTGACCTTTAATGGCCAGGAGCACTTAAATGTCTCAGATTCGGAAAATCAAAATGTACCCTTCAAAGAATTCAGATATATCCTAATAGGAAATGACTGTTATTAGAATGCAATTTATCACGTCGCCGTTACATGATCATTACATAAAAAGCATGAAGATGGACGTTCTGTTAACACTCGATGTCTAATTGATGTCGAAATCATCGTATCGATGTCGATTTGACATCAATTCGATGAGTCATTTCTGGAATGATAAGAATGAAAGACTCAAATGTATATTTTCGTTCATTCTTACAGGCAGGCTGTTATTTTTGTGACATGAATTTTGTCTTGTCATAAATATAATTGATAGAGAAAACATTTGGCTGATAGTCCTTGATATTACAGGCGTGATATTTCTTTTCTACACTTCGACAACGTTAGGGCACGAACGAAAAACGAGCGCGGTCAACAACGAAGTTCGTTCCACAAAATAAAGCTCGCCCTTAGATTCTTGGAGACTGATTCTTATCATCCGAGAGAAAAGGGGTGATTACGGTGATTACTCGCGGGGGCGAGCATTATACCATTGCGATCAGATAAAAGTAGACCAAAGCAACAAATGAATAAGGTGCCTCGTGAAAGCCCTAGCGTCGTGCAAAGAAGATTTATCACGTCGTTGCAACATAAAAAGCATGAAGGTGGACGTTCTGTTAATACTCGATATGGTTTAACTCAGATAATTCTTCCGTGAAGTTTACTCCAAGTCACGCTTGATTGTTTTCAATCATGATTATTTCTTTCAAGGTTTTTTTTTATTTATATTGGTATCTCTACTTTTCAGAAAAGTTTAGATTGAGAATAATACGACTAGCAAAAATAAATTATTAACAAATAAAATAAAAAATATTAATAATTATGTTTATCTTAAATAGATTATAAAATATTCTTTTAATTAACTGTCCTTTTGATTATTTAAACTAAATTTAAATTAATTTAAACAGTACAGAATTAATTAAAATACGTTTATTTTAAATAGATTATAAACTGCCCTTTTAATTAACTTGATGAGTACAGAATTAATGAAGTATAAAAATATGTAGATACACCTTTAAAAAGCTCAAATATGTATATACAGAAAAAAATAACTGATAGAATGGCTGAAGCGGGATGTAGGACTGTAGACATATATTTTAAATATTAAAAAATTTCTAATTTAAAATTTTTTGCAATACAAATGTATATTTTGTGATTTGTATTTCAGCAAAGCACATGAAGGTATTACGAATTTCGTATTAAAAAATGGAAGAAAAATTTTTTGTATGTTGTAATTCAAATAATAAGATTGATCGTCAATCTTAGTACATTTGAAATACAAAATACAAAATACTTTCGACCTTTTTTTTCGTTAATATATTGAAATACAAAACCCAAGATACTTTCATGTGCTCCGTTGAAATACAAAATATATTATAATATAGTTTTCTTACAAGTAATGTTTTTCAAATAAAAGTATTTCAAATACATGTCTAAGTCCTGGCTGAATGCAAACCGAAAGCTCGCAACTTTCGCCACCGTCAAAACGAAATCGTCACCGACAAGACGCTAAACAGCGTCTCTCTCTTTCTTTCCTCCATTCGAGAAAAAAAAAGGACTGATCGCGGGACGCGAAGTCGCGAATTTGCGGCACGAAATCACGTATGACGACGACGACGACGACGACGACGACGACGACGACGACGATAGTCGAGGTCGATATATAACGTGGAGCTAGTAAGAGTAGTAACAATAACTAGCGCGCCCGCGGTGGCACGCGATCTTCCAGGGCCCCGGCCTGAGATGCGGAGATACCAGAAAGCCGGTCACGAAAGCTCGCCTTCTCGCTCTTACCCTTTCTTTTCGTTCCTTCGGTCGTCTTTCAGTGAGGAAGTCGTTGAATCGCCACGACTCGTCGTCATGAGTCATTGATTCGCGTAAGAAGCTACATCGGATACCATACTCGTACTTACGGAAGTCCCAGATCGCGTTATCGGTGCAACATTGGGGTGTGCTTGCAACCCCCTCCGCCGTTGACAATAATTTGAATGCGGAAAATACCGAAAGAAAGAAACATATGCAAGTCTGTCAAGGTCGACGCTAAGAGACCGTCGGGACGATAATGCCGGACTGAATGTCCGTGTTCAGGAAACCACAGGGGGGTAGGGAGATCTTGTACCGGTCCCCGTTATCGTAACAAGCTCGATAGGTTGGAAATAGAATCTTGGATGTGTATGCGGTGGCTTCACATAAATTCTCTTTCTCGATCTATACGACAATAGGATTATAATATGAAAAGAAACACTAAAAATTTTACTTGAATAACCTACTGTTACTGCACTCTATCTTTGGCAAAAATTCTAAGGAAATATTATCCAAGATTTTCTCCTACAAGGGGATTTTCTCCTCACGTTATTTTGATAAAAAATAATGTGAAAAGAAACACTAAAACTTTATTTGAATAGCCTACGGTTGTCACGTAGCCTATCTTTGTAATCAAGTTTTAATAAAATATTATTGTTCAAGATTTTCTTCTACACTTTTTATCTCGATAAAAATAATAGCAATGTTGAAACTTTACTCGAACAATCTATTGTTAATGCAGCCTATCCTTTAATCAAATTCTAATAAAATATTCCTCACGATTTTTTGACACTTTATTTCGATAAAAATAATCTAACAGAAGTGCTAAAACATTATTCGAATATAGTATAATAATAAAATATTATTTAAGATTTTCACTTATATTTTGCTTTAATGAAAATAATATGAAAAGAAGCATTAAAACTTTATTCGAGCTACTACTGATTATATCACAGCCTATTTTTGCCGCAGTTAAGTTTTAATAAGATATTATTCAAGATTTCCTTCTACTTTATTTTGATAAAAAAGACGTTTACAGTCTAAAGTCATGAGGTCATAAAATAAAAGATATTAGATTCGTTAATATTGCTTTTATCTATTTTCGTTAATACTTACGAAACCTTTAAAAGGTATAGATCATAGATCAGACCTTGTCTGGATACCGAGTATGATTCAGCTTGCGTGAGGCTCACAATAAAATAAAAACCTTCTTACCAATATAACATCCCTCTTTCGGTAGATTGATAGTTAACGAATATTTCATGTGCGTAGGAAACCGTCAGAACGACCAATGGCCAGTGATGGTTTGGTTCCATGGTGGCGATTTCAACACTGGAACTCCAGCAATCTGGGACGCCTCTGTATTCGCTTCCAAGCAAAAGGTGCGACATTGCATTACGCGGAATACTTTGCAAAACGACCAGAATCTAAGATTGAAATTAACGTGACCCGGTCAGCGATCGAATCAATACCGATACAATCACGATATCTATGGGAAGAGAGAAAGAATGATTAACGTGTATTTTTAACGGTGTTCAATCAATTCTCTGGACATTTACTGAGCGGACGTAAAATCGAAGAGAATCGAATCAGACCGAGCCTTTTCCTTTTCCTCATCTCGCGTGCTGTTACTTCTAGAACCGCACCCTTTGATATTCGCCCGCGATACATTATTAATGGAGCTTTCGTTATACATCTGACGGAATGTACATAATGCGGTATCGTTTACGGCTCTCAGGAACAATTCACCGCAGGGAAAAAAAGAGAATTGATCGCTTGCGTGGCACAAATTACGAAACTAAAATAAATCTTGAATCTTTCGGTGACGATTACTGGTGAGATTTTATCGCGCGCACGCTTAAAAAAAAAAACGCAGAGAAAAGCTTTAACAATCCGCGAGATTAAACAGGGGCGACTTTTGCGGCCGGCAGGTGCTAGTGGTGACGGTGGCGTATCGATTAAACATCCTCGGATTCTTCACGACGACGGACTCCGAGGCGTCCGGTAATTATGGCATGTTCGATCAAATCGCCGCCCTTGACTGGATAAAGCGAAACATCAAATCCTTCAACGGCTCGCCCAGTAATATTGTCATCTTTGGCCACAATTCCGGTGCCATAAGTGTAGGACTGCACATGCTGAGTCCTCTCAGTAACGGGAAATTCCATAAGGCGATTGCTATGAGCGGGGATGCCATCAGTTCTGTTGGCACGCTAGAAAGAGAGAAGCCGATCGTCGACATTATAACTAATAAATTCGGTTGCGATCGACGACCGACCAGCAAGCTGATGGAATGCCTGCGCCGACTATCAGCCGATTTCTTAATCAAGCACTCATCTGACATCGAGAGCTGGGGCCCGATCGTCGACGCAGAAATCATCAACGAGACAGACCCATTTCTTACGCAACATCCGAGAGACATCTTGGAAAATGGTAATGATAACGTTATATGACTTTCTATAGTCATTAAAAGTCTTTAAAAGATAAGCGGAGATATTTAAAAAACATCATATTGAGCTTAAGATCTTTTTTTTTCTTATTGTAAAACTTCGTTTTATATTTTGGCACTAATGTTTACTTCTATCAATGCAGATTAACTTTAATTACGATTTAATTGACTTTTTATCTTTTTTTTTTTAATTTTGAGGATTAGAGAAAGATAAAAAATAAATTAAACCGAGATTGGCGTTAACATTGGTAGAAATAAACACAAGGGAAAATCTTAGTATTGATTTAAAAATACTCGAAGTATGTTCAAATGTTTTTTTGTTCTCTAAAAGTTTATTTGAATTCTTTGCAATATTCTTTCAGACATCCTTTCGATCTTTATATTTCTTTCGATATAATTTAAATTTTCCTTAAACTTTAATAAAACAACGAATTAGGTAACTTCAATGCGGTGCCGCTAATGGTCGGCTACACGAATAACGAGCAAGTTTTGGCGTACATGGAGGTCATCGGTGATAAGAATCCAGAGGGTGGACTTTCTTCGGAGAGCTTCGAGACGATGATCACAGACGAGTTCACAGCGGCAGTGGAGATCTCAGATGACAACAGCACGTGTGAGTCGAAGCCAGAGATGGTGGCAAACGCGGTGTTATTCTTCTACAAACCATATCCAACCACGACAAACATGACGGTGTTCCGCGACAGATATTTGGACCTGCAAACGGAAAAGAATTTCGCGGCTGGCCTGACACAATTAGCCGATAAAGTGGCGAAGCAAAAATCGACGGCTTTCGTATATCGGTTCGACTATCGTCCCAAGACGCAACCGGTCGCGAAGGACGTGCCGGAATGGGCCGGTGTACCGCACATGTTCGAGCTCCCATTCGTTTGGGGTTTACCGCATATGATGGGCGTCGGTGCGACGCAATGGAACTTCAACGACAAAAGGATGTCCGAGTCGATGATGACGATGCTGGCGACGTTCGCCAAAACCGGGGATCCTTCCTTCGTGGAGAGGACAGTATCGGTCAAGTGGGAGCCCTATACACAGGATAATCCGAGAATTCTGATCATCGATAAAAATATCGAGATGAACGAGCCGGGCGCAGTGGATTACAAGGCGCTCGCATTCTGGAATGAATATTATCCGCAGATCATGATGGAGGCGACGAACAATTGTTGCAACGTTACAAGCACGGCGACGACATGGAGGATATTCTCTCATAGCGTGTGTCTCAGCGGCGTGATGGCTACGGTGGCGTTTCATCGCTTTGGGTTCTAGCTACGATCACAGCGTGAAATATTAAATACTGAATTTAAAAAAAAAACGTGTTATTGCGCTCGCTGTTGTATATTTTTAATAGACCAATAACGAAAGAAAATGAGACGGCGTTGTCGGATTTTGCAATTTTATAACAAGATCTCTTCCCACTCTACTTTTTAGAAGCAAACGCAGTAACAGTCTTGTTATACTCTTGTAGAATACATATCTCGCGAAATTCGCATCTTCTTGTGTAAATAGATTCGTACGTTTCGCGATTGTTTCACAATTGTTGTACGCATTTAATTGAGATTTCACGCACTCGTATGTCTGTATCTATTGCAATATGGTATTAGTAAATTTTCCTATGTTCGCATTTGTTATCTCAATTACATTGCGTATATCACAAAGTTATTTTATTCCGTTCTTCTTATCTTACATGTTACTTGATGTAGATTTATACGAAACAAGGAGAAATTATCTACAGTAATCAGGTAAACGGCAGAACATAGTTCACAAACGAGACAAAGGGGGCTCGGAATGAAATAAAATGAAATCCAGGTTGCATTACAAGAGTAGGAAACTTGGGCCCTTTTTTTTTAACATTCATTGATTTTTTTATTTGCCTTAATACGGAGAGATATAGAAAAACATACTTTGTTTGAGAAACAAACAGTTCGATAACTTATGAATATTTTGATGATCCGATAATAATAATTAATATTAATAATAATAGCAATAATGTTCAAGTACCATCTATGTATAATTATTATATTATATAAGAGAGAGAGAGGTGCGCGGCGAGAGCGCGATGCATGGGGGCTGGTGGCCTGCGCACGCGCACGTCCACAAACGTTTCTTTTTTTCTTATCTCTTCCTTTCTCCTAAATATATACTATTAATTAATCATTTTCCCCTTCATTTATTCATGCAAAATTCCTACAGTGATAACCGATGCTTGCGGGGTCTCGTATCCTACTTTGTGCGCCGTTGCTTGCGCGTGCACACGAGCCATCCCGGAACCAATGTTATATACAATATTTCTTTCCGTTTATCGCTGCGTTCCTTTGCACGTATCTCTTCGTTCTTCGCTCCGCTGCGTAACCTTGTGCCCTTATATGCCCTTATTCTCCCGTCTCTCTACCATCGTCTTACAACCATTCGGATTTCAGTACCGTAGACTCCCGGTTCTACTGTTCGCCTAATATTCCGTCAGCCCCCTCCTCCTCTTTTGTCATTAGTATCTTCCTTGTTTTATAACCGCTCCGGTCCTTTTTTTTAATCCACTGGTATCCTCGGATTTTCATGTAGGAGAATATGGGCTCCGCCACATATACCTTACAGAAGTAGGCACAGCGATTTTTTCTTCTGCTTCATCTTCTTCTCTGGCGATTTCTTGTTTATTTGTCGCACCAGGTCGTAGAAAATCTGAAAGCGAAAGATGACAAGTTGTTAAAACTTGACTGCGTCAGCTATTTATCAATTAGAATACAACATTATTAGCATTGTACAGAGTATTGCGAGCTAATTACTTTTATTAAAAGACAAAACGAGTGATGAGATTGTAAAATACGACTATATAAAATGTTTAAATCGGAATAAATGAAATTGAATCACAACTCACATCGCGAACATTAATTTTAGCTTTGGCAGAGGTCTCCATAAACACGCAATTGAATTGCCGGGCAAGGTTGACACCCTGATCCTTTCCTACTACCCTCTCATCCTCCAGGTCGCACTTGTTACCTACTAGCACCATCGGCACATCATCTGTGTCCTTTACTCGCAAGATCTGTTCTCTGAGGTCTTGCAGGTCGTTGAAGGTTGATTGTGCTGTTATCGAATACACTAACACGAAGCCCTGCCCGTTTTTCATATAAAGGTCCCTCATGGCTGTGAATTGTTCCTGCGAACAAGAATATGATAACGTCACTCAAAAATACAATCCGTATTGTTACAATCATAAAATGAAAGAGAAAGTTACGCGACGCGTTAAGAGATAAATGAAACAACGTGTCTTTATGTTACTTCATAAAAACTTCCACATTACGTGAAATAAAACGAACAGTAAAGAAAGAAAACAAGTCAAAATTAACACTCAGGCTAAAATAAATAAAATCAATTTCTCGTCTAACGGTATATATCCGCGTATTCGAAATAAAGAAACAGCAGATATGTGTTAAGAGGGAAGATACTTACCGTGCCGGCTGTGTCTAGAATTTCTAACATACATTGTTGACCGTCGACCTCGACTTGCTTGCGGTAACTGTCCTCGATCGTCGGGTCATACTTCTCTACGAAGATTTCCTGAACAAACTGGACAGTGAGGGCGGACTTGCCTACACCTCCACTGCCCAGCACCACTATTTTATATTCGCGCATCTCCTTGCCCTACCTACTGCCTATGGGCCTGATCACAGTCGAGGGGTCACCGAATCCGCCACGTTTTGCCTTGATTTGCTCTCAGTGAGACGGACCTGAAACAACAATAAGCAATCGTCTAGTTAGAGGCCGTGAACATTACACAATGGGTTAATTTTAATGACACACCTTCTTCGGGACGACTCAGCCTTTATGACTCAATGCTTTTTATGCGGTGATTTCATGCGAAGTAGAACAGAGGTCATATATGCGATTATGATAAATTACCAGGATCGTTATATGATATGTATAGGAAGGCAATCATGTTCTTCCGTGAAGAATAATAATCTCCGCAATTTCTAATATTATATCGGTCAAGGACTCGTTTCGTTAAATAGAAAAAGAGAGCTATTCATAAAGATATATTGAGAGAAAAGTGTTCGATATCTGTGACTATAATTTGTGTTTATAATTGCGTGATTAAATAATTATAGTTAAAAGCTTTATTTATGGTTATCATTATTATAACGTTAGAGTAATAATAATTATATTTAAAGTTCTATGTTGTACAAAAATAATATATAATTGACATTGTAAATGACTAATTATAGTCATTTATGATGCCAGCTATATATTTTTTTGTATATCATGAAAATAAACATTTAATAAATATAATAATAAATATAAATTTAATAAATATAAACATTTAATAAATTCTTTGTATTTAATTTTTTTAAGAAAATGATTCAATTTTATGCCTTTTTATACAACATTATTTTATTGTATCTTGAAGCGCACCGTTATAATTTTAAATTTGGATTTTATGCTGCGCGATCTCATGGCAAGTTTCCTTTTTCAGGCTACTGCTTCTTAAAGCTGAAAGCTGCTGATATCATGCAAAATTCCGACATCCGGAAACGGAAGCGGTATAGTTAATTGTTTCACGGAAAAGTAGTAGCATTTGCTCCACAAAGTCACGCGTTACTCCCCTTGTCGTGTTTTGCTTCGCTGAAGAGCGTTGTTTCACGCGACGAATGGCAGAGTAAGAGAGAAAACGCGAATACCGCGAATAGGACGTTTATTGGTTAACGGTGGCATCATGGCGACGTGCTGCGGCCAATCGACAACCGCAGAATTCTTTGCGCCAATTCGTCATTGATTTTACCTTATGAATGGACCTGTACAATGAAAGCTGCTGCTACTCTAGGACTTTCGTTGGAACGTTACGGTGTTTGATAAAGTTACCTCGAAAGACGTAACTCCTAAAATGAATTTAAAATTGTATAACAATAAACTACTATCGACATCTTTTACGTGTGAATTTCGAACAAAATTTCTAAAAACTGCACACCGCATTGTCAGATTTCGTTTGCGTTTCTACAATTTCAAACAATTAAAAAAAAAATTTTATTCGACCTTTGTATTTTTCGATTACTGTTTACATACATGTATGATACATCGAACG
>NW_017305779.1:3463097-3494471 GCF_001594115.1 Trachymyrmex septentrionalis | reverse complement strand
AAAAAAAATTTTATTCGACCTTTGTATTTTTCGATTACTGTTTACATATAATACATGTATGATACATCGAACATTTCAAACCCGTATTTAATTCCATTTGTTTATTTATTGTTATTTACTAAAAAAAAAAAAAAAATGGAATCTTGTTGACTAGTGTAACGAATATTCGTGAATATTTAACATGAGAAAAAGATATGGCGATGTGCCTCCTATAATTTTGTATAAGATATTATTCCGACTAGGTTGATCGTGAATAAATAATTCGTCGAAATGTCACTTGACAAATTTAAAATCGGTTATCTATTTTCGAACAAATCGTGTCGTACGTCACTGCGACGGCGAACCAACTTCAAATTTAATCCTCAAAGATACTCGTATAATAATCAGTTCGGAAAACGGCGGAGAAAGAGAACGTTTTTGCAGGAATAGAATTTCAAAGTTTCTCAGTATTTTCTTGGACAACATACGGCTCCTTTGTCTGGTTTTTACAAAATGAGATTAACAATGATTACAATGTTTTAAGAAAAATGAACACGTGAACAAAAAATGAGAATCCGTGGAAAGGAACACGCACGGCAGGAAATAACTTCGTTATCTTTTACAAGTGTATCTTTCCCGGAAATGGGGAATAGCTCTCAAGCTTTCTTTTTTTCCACGGTTTTTCCCTGCTCTCTCTAAGGTGTATGCCAACCATGTTCAATTTCTCGTCAACTTTTCTCCATTCTCCAGACATCTCGCGGTAGTGTGTTGCTCTTCTACAAGTTCATTAACAAAGATCAAACAGTATCTATAATAACACGGCGACGTACTGATATCATGAAACATCGATCTTCGATTTTGCGAAATAGTGCCTTGAGAGAGATACGTGCGTCGTTCGTTTACAGCTTCGTTATAATGTATTTACATTTCACAATTTCATTAAATACATATAGGGCAATTAAATGCGCCGTGAATTAATGGAGGTCGTATAAAAGCGAACTGCACGGGCAACAAGTTAATGTTCGGGAAGGAGTATCAAGTGGATCGAACTGTTTCTCCAATACATCTCCGCGATCGGTAGTCAGTTCTTATATTCAAGACTATCTTAAGTACAGTCTTGAGATGTAAACCAATCACAGAGCTGTATTAGCGGCCTAAAAGAAATTACTTAAGACAGTTTTATAATAAGAACGGACTATGAATACCGGTCTGGTTTGATTGAAAAAAATATCACAAAGAATGCGTTCCGTTTTCAACACGTAAGCATCATTCTTGTTTATCAAATATTAAATAAATGGATGTTTACAAGCTTTGTAAGCCCAAAAACGGAATGCATTCAAAGTTGCAACACACGGGCAATGCCTAAATTCTAAGCAGAATCATAAGGCTCGTAACATATTCTTGTAAGATTTGTAAGAATTTTTAAATGCTTATACCTTTATACAATATTTTCACAGATAGCTTCTTACTAACCATAACGTTTATAAGGAATCGTAGATATTTACGAAGAACGTCTTACGACACATACGCGTAAAATTAAGATATTAATCATAAGTTCTTACAAGTTTTACGAGAACAAGTGTTACGAGCCTTACGTCAATTCTGCTTAGAATTAACCCATAAAGCTCTAGATATACCAAACTAGCGCCGAAGATCTTCCATTTTCGATTTACTAACCATAAATTTGTTCGCGTTGCTTGAAATCCCCAAAAATATTTGCACTTAAAATGAAATAGATATATATTTGGCCTTGAAAAGAGAGAAAGCGAAGATGCGAAACGCAAGCAACACAAACAGGGCTTTCCATATTCCAATAGTACTAAGTTCTTATTGAACTACGGACAACTAAACCGAAAATGGCGGTCGAAATAGCCAGTAGGAAAGTTGTCTGCCTTTCGGCTCAGATAAAAGGATTGCGCTATTTTGATATCTCTAAAGCTTAGCGCGCACACACACACACACACACACACGCGTTCACACACATTTAAATACAGACTAGAGGAAAGTTCGCCAAAATTCTGCTGACCTAGTTATTTCGCGTGGAACAACGCGGATAAATCTTTGCGTTCCCCGTTTGAGATTTAAGATTCATCAATAGAGAAATCGCGAGGAGTCAACCCTCCCAAACACGTACACGTACTCAAGAAAAGAGAAATCCCAGCCTCGTATTCATTCCTCTCGAGGGATAAGGGATAACCGCCCTATGGTTTATTTTGTTAAGGATACCTGAACTCCCCGTGCAACATGAGAAACTCGCAGAAACCGAGACGTAATTCTGACGAACTTATATAGACAATATGTAGACGATCTCTGTGCTCTCTTCATTTTGTATTTATGATTCGAGGAAGTTTATCAGAAATTCATTGATCCGTAAATTCTGAATTCCTGACCATTAACGAGTTTGGAGGTGTCAGACGGTTGCCTTTTAACCTTTCATGGCATTAAAGCATTTTTTTCGACTAGAGATCTCGAAGTAAGAGTCTGGGCACTCGAGATAAATAGGGCGGCAATATTTGACTCTTTATTGTAGAGTATATAAATTTTCCGAAGTTTTACATGATCCTATACTCTCTGGAATGGCGTCATATTTGAGAGAGGGTCTCTATTTTCGACTAACGTAATAGATACAGACTACGCATTGTCTGATCTTAGCATCTGTACTCCATTAGAAAGAACTGAATCATATCAGCATGTCTCTTTCTTGAGATACTATGCTGATACGATTCAATTCAACTCTGTCACCATCTCTCTTCAACTCAATACTTGAGAGAAAGAAGGGGCGATATGATTCAAGTTATTATTTTTAAACTGATAGTGACAACTTCAGGAATGCGCAGTTTACTCTTATTGTATCTATGCTTTCTACTGTGCTTTCACTTATTGATCAACTCGTTTACCGTAAGATACGCACCAAGTTCTTTTTGGTACGTTTATATACGTAACAGAAACTGGTCGAATGAACTTTGATCAACCTACGTCTTTGACTTTAATTAAGTATATTACTATCTAGGAGATGTCGGTCCGTGACAATTAAAACCGCTAAACGCGGGAATTAGAAAGCAAGGCTTCTCGCGAAGTTTCTCATTCTCGTGAAGTATTTCTGCCGGCAGAAAACGCAACTCGAAGATGATTGTTGCAATCGTGTCATTTTTCGAATACACTCTGCATTTTTTATTACTATTCGCACATAAATAATACTCGTCATTTATCATTTATTATTTTCGAATCATTCGGAGTAAAATTTCGAAGTTCTTTCTCTTCTAATTGTGGAGATCGCACCGTTATATTTCAAAACCTTCTAAGAGAAATACTTAAAAATTTGGAATCAACTTAAGAAATGAAAAGATTGTAAGATATTCCAAGAATATAGATTCGAGAAGAGACGAATCGCGTTCTTTGACTCCGCAGATGTCTTGGACTGAGCTTTCTCACTGATATATTCACTGCTCACTTTTACCAATTTCATGATCCTCTTACGAATTTATCGGAATGGAACGAAATCGACCTTTATTTACAATCTCTGCAACCTGCGAGATTTCCGAGAGGGTAACCGCTGCCTGAAATATTCTTCCGTATATATTACATGATTTCGTACAGTCATCATACGATTTCATACAGTATCGTCTGATTACAAATAATTTTCTTTACCGCATATGAAGATCATTTGGTAAAATAAACGACTTTATCTAATATTGCATGATTCCTCCGTGGTTAGGAATTACATATGTATATGTAATTATCGGGTTACACGTAGGGATTTCATATAAATATTCTATGATTTCGGGGACTCTGTCCCACGATTACATTAAGTGATTATCCCCTCTCTCGAAGATTTCGCACAAGATGCTCCCGCAAGTACTTTGATGGCAAATTCGCGGTGGACCCTCGAAACTCTCGACGAAAACTCGTTACACAAAGCTTGCATATAGTCTTAAGTGTACGTGTGTGCATTTTGCCGCGTAAACACGCGCATACATGACCCTCGCGTAACTGACATGTACATATCGGCGAGTACTATGAGGCACAATCGCCGTTGTTGTACATCCCGGACGCGTGCAAGGACCTGTGTCTGTCACGCCCGTGTGTGTGTGTGTGTGTGTGTGGGCGCGCGCGCGCGCGCGAGCTTTACACAGGGAGCAAGAGGGATGTGTCGCACATACACCGTCGCGCCGCCAATCACTTTGACCTGTAAATATGTTATCTGCTCGAGCGACTCCCGATACACTTGATTGCACTCGGTCACCTCTACCGACGTCGAGTCACTTCACCCAACCGGGTCTTTACTCCTCGAAGGCGAAGCGCTATCGTCATCGATGTGTACGCACCGTTGTTACGCACGCACACGCACGCCGCGAGCGCGTCGCGTCGCGTCGCGTCGCATCATGTCTCGCTTAGAAGGTGGAACGACCGAAACCAATCATCGCCGTTGCGGGAGACACTCGGCCAGACGCGCGATGGGCTCGGAATAAAAATAAAATAAGCCTACAATTTAGAGCTCTTAAAAGCTCCGTTAATTCTTTCGCTCCTCAAGCATTCCTTGTGCCGTTCGAAGGCTTAAGGCGTTACATTCGTAAGAAGCCTGCGTCGCGAAGTTGAGAATCTTACGCTCGCGCTATTATCCTCGTACTTCGTATTTAAAGAAGTAGACTCCGCAAATTGTAATTATAATATTACAGTTATTATAAGTGAATTATAATTATAAATAAAGTTTAGACCGGTAAAAATAAATGAAATAAGAGGGGGGAAAAGATCCTATTTTTTTGTTAAAACTGGATAATTCGTGTAATGAATGTAATTATAAATCAGATGCTCCATTTCCAGCGCGACGACTCAATCGTAATATGCGTAGCGCATTTACGGAGCCAGCTTTTTACAGAAAAGCCCACGTTTAAGATTGACTCTTTGAGGTTTACTGATTATTCCTTCTCGTCGCTCTGATTCGCGAAAAACTCGTCGTGTCTTCCCAAGTTCACTTACTCTCGGTGCCGAGGACCGTGGCCGATATTTTCTGTTACGCGAATGAAGATTGATCGCGGGAGAAAGAGAGCGCGTCAAAGACGGGATGAACGACGAAAAAAGCTTTGAAAAGTATCGGTGCGAAACGCGGTCAATCTCGCGGTCTCGGAGGTCTGGCTTGCGCTGTGGCGCTGCAGCTATGCTTAGGACACATGTGTGTGTCGAAACGATACAGAAGACGTATTATCAATTCTCCGTTGCGTCACGCGTGATTAAACGTAATTTCCAAGGATTGCGTGGGCGCCGCTATCCTGCTCCAGAAATACGCGGTAATATGCGATGGAAGATATACGGTGGAATGAAATTTAAACTTAATCATTCGACAGGCATGTTCGGCAGTCGCCTCAAGCATCTTGACTATCGATTATTGCTTCAATTCTATTGCCACGTACAAATCATGGAGATGGTAGACCGCGAACGCAATCACTAATCGAAGACATTGATTTCAAAGTAAGGACGATGGCGAGAATATGAGAGAAAAGTGTTTAGTATTTGAGAATTTAATTGCATAGTAAAATAATTGTAGCTACATTAGATTAGAAGTTACAGTTTTATAATTATCACCGTTATATACTGAAAAAAATTCCTAGTTGAAAATGAACGAGGCAGAAGATTCATATCGAGCAAAATTGATTTTCAATTAATACTACACCTATTTCTTTCTTTGTAATAATAATAATTAATAATAATAATTACGTGGCAAGAACGGTTCTATTAAATATGTGAAAAAAATTTAACTAGATTTGTAGATATAAATCTGAAAATAATTTTGTTTGAGCCATCAAAATAATTATGTAAGATACTTAAGCTGATTGGTAGAATGTTAAAACTTTACGCAGCATCGCTCATTATGCTTGAGTTTCCCACATAATTATTTTGATAAGCCAAAAAAATTATTTTCAGATCTGTATCACTGAAATCTTTAGATATTTCAGCAAAATCGTTCTTTTTGTATAAATCATACAATTATATATAAATACAAAAAAGTATATAAAAGTATATAAATTACAATCGTTTTCAAAGCCAACCATATATTTTTTTGATACATAGAAATATAAACATATTACTAACATCATAGTAATAATGATTATAAATAATAAAACTTCTGACCATAATTATTTTACCATGCAATTATACGATCACGAAAATATATCCCTTTTCAGTGATATTGACAAGTATTTTATCACTTCGAGCCTGAAGAAATCTCGAAGTAACTTTAAATATATTGGAAAAATCTTGAAATACATTAGACGTATGCTTATCGGACGCTGACATTGAATAAAAGGAAACTCTCGCAATAGTCTTTTATTTATATTTGCCTTATATCTTACACGGTGAGAGAGTCGTTCTCCTCGAATCTGACACGATGTATGATTCTCCCAAAGAGGGAAGTCCTTCGTGCAGGAAGGACTATAAAGTTGGAAGGGCAAGTACCTTTCTATAAAAGACACATTGCCACAGCGATGATTGCAAACGACCCGACGATATGAGAAAGGGGAGCGCGCGCAATTATTCTGGAAGCAAATATATAGGGCGTCTTAGAATAACTACTGTCGTCCTAGTCTAGCACTCAGAGTGGAGCTTTCTTTAGTAAGTGTCAAAATGTTCAACATAAAAGTATTTTGCGCTCCTCTTACATTATTTTCAGATCAAGATAATAATAACGCAACCAGTAACTTTGTACTAATCCTGGTGTCGTTACAATAAAACAGCTTCGACTTTAAATGTTCATAGCATATAGGTCGAATATACTCAATATATATCGTTCATTTACTTTAACACAACTAAAAAATGTGGTTTTCGATTTTATTATCATGAATGAGTTAAGTAAACATTACCCTATCAATCAACAAGTGAACTAACGTAATTATAAAAATAGTCACAACTAAAAAAAGGTAATTTTAAGAGTGTCATGAAACAAAAATGATAAAATAGTCTGATCAGTTAAAAATACATTCTTTTTGTCAATATTATTTGATTAATCAACCATTTTCTCTCTATTAGGTAAAAAATAGTTTTTCCCTTAGAGTCTAGAAAATTTAATTAAATTTAATTAAATCTTTTGAGAATTATAATTGGAAATAATTGAAACCGATATGAATAAATTAAATAATAGAAAGAATCTTATTTTCGATCAAAACGCATCTTAGTTCTTAATAATATATTTTTCAGTTCTGCGCCGATTCGAACTCAAAACGCAATCATAAACTGAAGCTGAAAATAACATCACAAATTAAATTGATCGTCAATTTAACCCTAGTAATACATTCTTTTTTTCTATTCTTGATATACTCTTAGTCTCTGGGACCCCAGTGTGGCCCATCCATATTTGTTACCGTAAAAATAAACATATTTCAATTAATTTTTTTTCGATGGAGAATTGATTAATAAGTTCATGATGTAAAAGTCGATATATTTAAGAAGCTTCGAGATATACACATTCAAAGAAAAAGAAAAGTTTGGAAAAAAATCTCGATTTAGCAAATTGCACTGGAGTTTTTCTGGAACCCCAGTGTGTACAGCTACGATTAAAAAGGGTTAAAGATGCTACTGATAAGCATCTTAAGATGCTACAAAGAATTGAATTAATTTTTTGAGTTACTTTTGAAAGAAAGAAGCGATATCTGAGTATTCTCGTTAGTAAGTACAGAGTGATTAATCAGAATATATGTATGTGTGATCAAGCATTGGCGCATCATATACGCGAAAAGTATTTCTCGATAGTATTTTTCCCACCAAGCACACCTGTGAGTTCCTCAGCGTTCAATACATAAACGGCTAAATATAGAAAATCACTTTCATTTATAGGCGTTTACTTCAGAAAGTCTGTCTCACCTCTGAAATATCTACTGAAGCGGGACGCGTGTAACGCTCGCGGCTGCTTGCAGGTTTTATCTCGTCTCGCAGATTTCATTCCCTATCGCTTGACGTATGCACGCAAATTTCATGCGAGAGTCGCGTTCGATTATCGGATCTCGGCGCAGCCTGCGTATATCACGTTTCTCTTCGCGAGCATCCCGGCGATCTGCCAGCCCGATTCGGTTTCCGGTTTCTAGGCTACCAGTTTCCGGCCTTCGCGCGTCACAGATTGGCCGCCTGTCGTCTACCGGAGACACGGTATGACCCAATTGCTGGCTCGTACCGATTAACGTTTCTTCAACGTGTCGTCTGTGTGCGAGTGAATTTACGTCTCTCATATGTATCTTCTGTATCTCGACGTTAATTCCGCCGAGAGTTAATCTGGGAGTGTAACAGAAGCTTATGCAAGAATTCTACGATATACCTACACACAAATATTATAAATTCATTAACATTATTCATGATAAATGCTTAAAAGATGGAGATAGTGAAACAATATAAGCTAGTGAAATAACGATATCCTTCTTTTCATATCTCACACAGTTTTTTCAAATGTTATCTTTTAGATAATTTCCTCCCGTTATAACTCTGAACTATTCATTAATATCGAATTTCACGTATTTTTTTTTTTTACAGTCTACACCATAAATGAATTCTTTTCTTTTATGCGTTGCTTATTCGTGCTGGTTTGTGAACATTGGTTCCATCGGATAAACACGGTTATTCGAGCTTACTACAGTGGTGTGCTGCCGATGTCGAAAGTTTATAGAATTTTCACCGTATAAATGATTCTGCGTTTGCCCATTGAAACACGATTTTATTGCTGCAGCGTGATCGATTGTTTGTAATCAATCGACTAGGTTGATATACCCATGCTAGATAACAGGTTTTCGCTAAATATTATTATTATTATTAATGAATCGCATACGCTAGACGATACGACAGTTGCCAAGCTAAAATCCGTGAATTGAAGAAAATAAGCAGGGACGCCTGCCAATGTTCTTGTTTTATTGTCTCGCTCGGATCCGATGTGACCCATTTCCCTCTTTAAAATACAGTAATTCCATAGACGTTGCTTCTTTCATATTCCGCGAAATCTTTCATTTCTAAATGAATATTTGTATGATATGAAAAATGCAAAAATATTTAATTAAAACTATACCGACATGTATAAACATTGTTTAAATTTAGACCTACGGAAAACAAAAGAAACAGAATTAAATACAAGTCCAGTTAAACAAAAACGGTTTAGTAGCCTATCCTTCAAGTTCTATGAAGCGCGAAACTGTCGCCTTATCGCACCCCAGAAGTCTTAAGAAACTTGTGAAAGCCATGTCAGGCTTCCCAAGTTTCTCTTCATAAAATAACACTTTAATCTATAATACTTTAATGGAGCAGGAATGTGATTTTTAATGAAGATGAAATGAAAACGTAACTGATAAAAGAAACTTCAGTTTACCATAAAAACGATCCAGTACCCAGTTTTTTCTATTGAATATTTTCTGTTAAATAATACAGCAAATCCTTGTGTTGCCAGTTTTCACCATGAAATAGCTATCGGTTATTTTACCTCAGTGGGAAGTGATCAATAAAATCCGTGGATCTCTCCCGTCTAGCTTTACGAACTTTTTGCGATAGTTGTTAAAAAAAAAAAAGAAAATATCGCAAAAAATATTTGGTTGTTTATGCACCACATCCGACATAGTTATAACTATACATACATACACACACACACATATATATATATATATACATACATATATACAGCTTTAGCCAAAAGTATAAAGCACTCTCACAAATTGATGTAAACGTTATATCTAACGAAAAATAAATTTGAAAGTTTTATTCAAAAATATTCCTTTTTATAACAATTTTAATATTATATTAGTTTTCCTTTGAATTTTATTACCGCCTTTTCCAAGAAAAATGCAATAAAATACTTTATACTTTTGGTCAAGGCTGTATATGTATATAATATCCGCATAAATCGATCGTTGCCGTTATTCCTTTGTGTTTAAAATTATTCATATTAATATTAGGATATTCCTACAATGATTTATTTCCTATTATACCATGACACCGCACATCAAATAATTCTGATAAGCGCATGTTAAGAAAAATAAATTTTAATAAATATAACAATTGCTTGAACAGTTCTAAGTAAATAATACTTACTAAATGTAAACATAAACATATATTTATTTAATTAAAAAATCATTAATTTAACTATCTTTTTTTTATTGAGTAAATATATATGCTTGTCTATGCTTAGATCTTAACTCTAAAAAAAAAAATTCTAAGCTAAAAAGCTTAAAATTCAGCCAATAGGACTACTAGTTCTAATTGGTCCTAACTGAAATGTGTATTCCATTGGCTGAATTTTAGTATTTTAGGGTTAAGACCGAAGCATAAATCAGGCATTATTTACTGTAAGTAAATGTTTACTTAATACTATTTCGAAAGAAATATGTGTCGAAATTAAGTAAATTTTTTTCAGTGCACTCATCTCAATTCACAAGTGTAAAAGAGAAGAAAACTTAATTTCATAATTGAATAAATAATTAAGAAATCTCATTTGGAAATCTCGTTTCTCGCTTGCATGTTTTTCATATACTTAGCAAACCGAGGCCACGAGGGTTAATCTCATGTAAAAATGTATCGCATTTGATTAACAGGAAACAAATTGCGTGTACGGTAATTGCGCAACGGTGGTTAAGCGACGTTCACACGAAACACGGTCGCGAGAGTAGCTTCAGTTTTATTTCTGTCGTTGACGCGGTATAAATCGTGATAATGGCAGACGTTCTCGCAACCAAACGTACATAGTACGGTAAGACAATGCAGTGTTGAAGCACGCATTATCACAGTTGCAGCGATAATCGCGCGGGCTGTCTTATCGTGCAGTTGGCTAATTATTCGCGTACGTACATTCCTTTTCCTATATAATACATTCGTTGTTTAACTTGATACTCGATAAATTGAGAATCTGGGACGGGCAATATCTCTGCTCTTATTAAAAATAGTGTAAACTCCCATCGAGAGGACAAAAAGGTGACATGATATCATTGATCTGTTCCAATTGTACTAGCTCTTCCTTTCATTGGTCGCCATCCTTTGAACCAAAAGCTAAAATTGAAAGAGATCTGACCGAATGATAATCTTAACCCACTTTTTCCTACTTTAGAGATTCAAACTTAAACTCGATAATTGAAGTCGAAACTGTGTCCGAAACAGAACAGAATTTACATTATTAATCTTGTTTAAAAAAAAAAAATTTAATATCGCTGTTGAATTTAACTCTGGACTTTTTATTCTATTTAATCGGATCATTCAATGTACCACCGCAAAATATTCAAGAGTTCTATCGACGTTTTTTTCAACGTGAGAGAGAGAGAGAGAGACAAAGGATTCTGCACGGGAAGGACATACGATGCAAATTCCCATTGCACTCGACGCTGTATTAGACAGCTAATAGATGGTCCAACGTGTCAGTTGCCATTTGACCACGTGTAACACCACTGTCCGAAACCGATACATACGAGGTCTACGTCGTGTCTGCCAGACAAACACCGGCGTTAACTACTACATTAAGCACATATCGAATTAACGCGATAATTAATTCAGGATTTGTAAGACCGATGTTAAAATCTCCAAGCGCGAGTTTGACGTCTCGATAAATCTCAAATAATATACCTACCCGGAATAATTGATAATTCGATTTAATTATAACATCATCGTCCCTCTTTTTCTCGGACGGTTTACGCGTACAACGTACATAGACATAGACGTGATTATTATCGTACAACGCGGCGTATAGACGCGTGCTCGAACTAATGCGGCCAATTACCTTCGCAATTTCACTAGTTTATCGCGTTAATTACCGCAGGTACACTTTTATTTTCGACAAATCCCCGACTTATTTAACGCACTAGTAAACGGGGAGCTAATTAAATCCCGCGCTTTGCAGTTTATTGCCATTGTACTACGTCAAATTATTCTTTTATCAACGTAACAATATCAAACCCAGACCCTCTTTCTTGCAATTTTTTTTCCTAATAATCTATACTTAATGGATACCTCAAACTTTCTCTTAACTAATAAATCTCGAATAATCGGTCTACTTCTATTCCAACTCATACAACTCCTCGCATTTCGAATGATTTTATGGGAAAAGTAATATCGGCAGAATAATATCGCATAGCCTCTTCTGCGAGGAGAGCCTACACATTGATTTTGTGTCTGAAGAATTCATATGTTAATCAGACGAGTAGGATCACACGTACTGCCTACGCGGGACAAATGCAGGAAATCACTCGCCTTCCTAAGGCCGGCTTCGTATATAGGGCATGTATTATGCATCGCCGTAATAATGCGTGATATGAAAGTTCGCTTAACACCGTAAACGTTAACGCTGAATGAGAACAGGCCGAGACAGTTATTTAATAAACTAATTATCTATATTTTATATATGCGCGTCGTGAAATGAAATAATTAATGTATAGGCAGCTTGTATTCTGCTTTCATTCGCTAGTCTCGATTATAAATTATTTACGAGAATGCAGGCTTCGCGTGGTTGAGAAAAAGTGCTTCATGGTTAAAATGGCCGGTCTGACCGGCTTTCATAATGGGAATATTGTAAGATTATTGCAGTATAATGAATGTGCAACATTATCTTCATATTTTATTATATTATTTAACGTTAAACAATGCGAAATAATTTATAAATTTTTCACTCTATATATCTGATATAGGATTATTAAAATTTTATTTTAATCTCAAGGATTTATTGTCGAATAAAATAATAATAAAATAGTAATAATACATTTATTCAAAATTTTATAATTATATATAGTTTTTAACCTTCGATAATAAACCTTTAAAATTAATATAAGTTTATATACCCTATTATATCCTGTAATAGGATAATCGGATATAATTGGATATGACGGATATAATTAATTTATCACTAAAATAGTAGTAGTAGATTTACTATTATTATTTATTTTTTATTTTCATTATATACTTTCTTCGATTTTATTTTTCGTTATTTGTAATTTATTTTTTTAATTAGATGACTTTTTTTAAAAACGAAATGTGTTGACTCTCCCTTTATTTATGTTATTTATTTTGTATAAGAAAAGTCCTTCAGTTTGTTAAATGTTTACTATTATTATATATTTCAATATTATTATTTTAATACCATAATAAATTTATTTGCTATTATTTTTATTATTAAAGGCTTACATTAATTTTAGCAGTAAGTGCTAAAAATTATATGAAGGGGAAGTCGAAGAATGAAAAACCGTGACACACCTCATCGGTAAAAAAAGTTTCCATAAGCCGAATCATTGCATGTCACGCAGTGAGTCATAGGGTTCGTGAACCTTATGGTGCGTAAGCCTCAGAGGCCCTTATTAAGCTTCGCAGTGAAACGTTCACATTGAATATTTCATGGAAATTATAAATGTCATCCTCCTGGCGTTCTTTTTAAGGTAATTTTATCAACAAGCGCGCCCGCGAGAGAGAGAGAGAGAGAGAGAGAGAGAGAGAGAGAGAGAGAGAGAGAATGTATATACCCCTTTCATTGAATAAACATTGTTACGTTACAAATATAAAAATCAATATTTATTTAATCGAACGAGAGAGACTCTAATATTTTCTCGAGTTTCGAAGTGGATTCGCATTATGGAGTTTAACAGAATACAGTCAGGCTTGTATAATGTTTTTTTTTTTTCTTCGGAGTGTAAATGTGCAATGGAGTTAGCAAGAAGCACGAAAACTTCACCCGAAATAGCTCAATATTGGCGCGAAAACAGTGGTATTTACGCGATGCGAGTGAGCTATTTCGAAAACGATACGTAAGCCGAAGACGTTATCGAGTTCAAAGTCGAATAGAGTCTTGTTTTCACAGCAGAATCGCTATTCAACAGGCGCGATCATTTGTAACTGCGAATTTACGCAGTCGCGACTGCAGTTGCTTGGTTTCGCGTTTATCAATGGAAATGTTTACGGAACGCGATACATTCGCAACGAACTCGGTTCTCGGGGTGAAGCTTTTCAAGAGAGAGATTGCAGGTGTTGACAATAAAGTTCCGAACAATTCTGCCATTTATATTTTTAAACCTCCCTCCACGAGGTTTAAAATTTCAGGGGAATCTTTTTTACTTATATCTCATCTCCCTCGCGAATCCCGCGTTAATTTCGGCGATCTGGAATGTATCAACTCGCGTGTAAAATCTCGCCCGGCGAAAATCAAATTATCACAAACGAATGAACGATTACGGTAAATTGAATAAGCTTAACGAGTTTCCAGGAGATTAGCGGAAATGGCGAGCGCTGTAAGAGCGTGAAACACGCGGACGCGGAGCCAGGAGACACAGCTGGGGAACCTGGCTGCTGATCGAAGGGGCTTTGCAAGCAGAGGAGAAAAAAGGGCGTTGAGACCCTTATTTTAAAAAAAATTTTCAACCCTTTTATAAATTCTGTCAGATACACGGAAAAATTTTTCTGAAGCATCTAAAAATTATGTAGATACAGATCTGAAAACAATTTTGTCTACTGTTAAATTCAAATGTCAAATTATACCCAATTTGAGTAAGTTCTACACGGAGAGAATTTTTCCTTAGAGTTCATCCTGAAAATATGATAGTCGTGAGACATTGTATTTCGAAGAATTTTAATGTAAATGTCTTTTTCATTCATTAATAAAACTACAATAAGATAAATTTGATTAATTTTACTAAAGTGCGATAAAAATATTTAAAATATTGTACTGTATTACCATGTTTTCAGAGTAAATTTCAAAAAAGAAAATTCTCTCCTATTTTAACTAAAAAAATAGAGTTAAATAAATTACTTAGCTACTCAAGCGACGATACATTGAACTAAAATTTATTTTTTATTAAATTCATTATTTATTAAGAATATTCATTAATATAGACGTTCTTTACTTTGAAGTAATCACAGAAATGGATTGATTTACATTTCGACACACATGAAAGTTAAGAATAACAAGTGTTACTTAACTTAAGAGATTGGGTTACCACTGCTCCTTTGATATTAATAATGTTGGTTATCAAAATAATTACACTAACAATTAAGATGGAAAACGCAAACATGAGCGATGCTGCAAGAAGTTTTGATTCTAACCAATTCGAGCGTCCTACGTAATTATTTTAACGGTTGAACAAAATTGTTTTCATATCTGTATTTACCTAAATGTTTAGATAATTTCGACAAAATCTTTCCGTATACAAAATTGTTGGACACGGTGACAAGGCATATCGATCATTACTATTATTATTCTACTTGTTACTTATCTATTTTTGTTGACAAGATGTTTCTAGAAACATGAAATTAATAGAAATTATATTACTGTATTATAAACCGCCGAAATCTATATTCATTTGTATAACAAAGAAGTGTGTAATATTCCTGTCAATACATCTTGGAAAAACCGGCGATATAAATATATATAAGAAAACTCTATTACAAGAATAAAACCGCGTAAATACAGCATCAATCTTTATAATCGTTCATAACCGTTCGATCAAACAACGTGAAGTAAGATTTCTTGTTTCATTTTTCAAGGATGACCGGTTCGTGTTGGTGAGTTATCGCTTAAATAAAATGTTTTATCGTTTTTATACGATACGAGATGATATCGTAGGCGCTAACTATATGTCTGGTCTTTCTCTAGCGTCACTTTGATACACACGTGTCGATTAGAATATCAGCCGCCGCGCGAAAATTATTATTGCACTTCCTTGCAATTTTGCGCCGTAAAAGCTTTTGTTTTATCTTCGGTGGTGGGGTGAGAGGGGGGGAGGGTCCACGACAATATTTCGAAACGTTCAAAATGACTTATCCTTATGTTATTATGCACTACGACGGTAACTTCTTAAGTGCATCGGTTGCGTTTAATACAACATGTATTAACACCACGCCGCAACGTTTAACGTGCTATCTAATGTTATTTACGGTTCAAGTAGCAAATAATGCAATGCTCGCGCGCAAATACGAACAAGAGTAAAATCGACGAAACGTACTCACGAATTGCAAAGCAAATCTCACGAGGCGTTATGACGTTGTATTAATTCGAAGTTTATACGACCGCGTTCGAATTGAAATCGCGTTTTCCCATCGTAAATTTTTACATACCCGTTAACGGGAAAAATATCGGTAGTGACGTGCAAATTTTGAGATATCCCCCTTCGGTCCGTGAAATCGACAAGAAATCCGAATTTATATAAAAAAAAAGTTACTTTTATAATCCCGACAAAAATTCCAATAAATGAATGTTCCAAATGAGAAAGCTTAACAATTGTCAGGTGATACCATACATTGAAAAAAGAGTGTGGTATTTTAATTGGAATTCTAATTGTAAATGGACAAATCGAAATTTTCTGAATGAATCTATTATTTATAATTCTATAATTTCTAAAATAACCAGAATTCTATGATCAAAATCTTCTGGTTTATTTATTTTCAATCAAAAATTTTTTCATGCTTATTTCAGTATAGATTACAAACTCTTATAATATAAAGTGCAATTTGGTGCCATATTCGTCCAAACATGAACCAATACTTTCTTACCAATACACTTTCAACTTTCTAAAATAAATATTGGAACTTCATTTTGGGAAATAATAAAATGTAGTATAATTTATAATTATCGAAAGACTCAAAGAAACTTGCACAAACAGGAATTACTTGCTCGATCACTAGTGATCTGACCTTGTACAGGGTCAACTTTAATCTCGGATCAACTAACTCTTCATCTTTTTATAATTCTTAGAATTAGAAAAGGTGAAGAGTTAATTAAACCGAGATTAAAATTAAATTACATTGTATTGAGAAAAATGTTTGGTTGAAAATGAATTGGACAGAAAACCAGAAAATTCTGATTGAATCAACTAGAATTTTCTGGTTAAATTTTCTATTAAAATTTTAGTTGAGATAAATGGAATTCTGATTGATATAATCAAAATTTTCTGGTTTGTCCAATTTCAACGAAACATTTTTTTCAATGTGATAGAAACGAGCATCAGGAAGTAACTAAAGGCGGTTCCAGATAATATAGCTAATGTATGACAATATTAACAAATATTACACACATAATACGTTTAATTATCCATATAAATGTAGGTCAATATTTAGCGAATGTACGCAAAGTTGGTCTACATTGTCGTCTGGAGCCACCTTTATTTGATTTTTTTTTCCACACAAAAAGAAAATATATATTACATAAACGACATTCGATTGCTCGCAGTTTGTTCAGAAATAATCGTCTTTAGTCCACGTCATTTGTTGCAGAAAGATTATAAACAAAAAATATTCCTTCTCTTTTTTCGCGTGCGGTCTAAACAGAATCTCTCACATACAATAAGTAAGAATACCCGATCAGCATTATGTCGACATTCTTTCTTCCCAGAAGCCACTTCCTGCGCGACGCCGATGACTCACGTGAGTCGACTACAGATTAGAACACGCCATGCGGTTCTTCGTGATCTTTGTTGAAAAGGCCATGGATCAATCACTAAAATTGTCTTCTATAAAAAAAAAAAAATACAACGTAGAGAGAGTGGATCAAAGCTGTCCAGCTTAAAAACTCCAAAGCTCTGCGCGTCGAAGAGCGATTTTCGATTTCACTCCTAAGCTCCAGTTTTACATGATCCGCGATTCGCGATGAGAATACAGGATACAACCTCTCTCTCTCTCTCTCTAGTGCGTTGCTTCCCTCGCATTCGACTCTCTCCCCCATTCTCTTCGATATTAAAATGATTAATCCCTATTCTTTTCTCCCGTCACCGCGTTACGGGTTTAAATTGACGAGATTCGTGTCAACGCTCAGATTTAAAAGACCCTATAACTTCAAGTTGATGCATCGAACGGATGCAGCGATCGTTTTTATGCTCCCGACAGAATTCTAATGGACAAATTTTTCAATTGAGCTTAACAACTGGTAGATTATAAAACGGTAATTTCAGCTCGAGTTTATTTGATTTCTTCTGCACTGGGAAAAAAATTTCTGATTAAAATTGGAAAAATCGAATTAGAAATTCTGATCAAGCAGAATCCTGTTTATTTTAGTTATTTTCAATTAAAATTACAATAGAACCAACCAGAAAATCTCTGATTTATTTTCAATCGATTAATTCTAATTAATACAATCAAGCTCTTTTTCGGTATGTCATGGAAAGAAAATATAAGTATATTGCACGCTGGAAAAAAATTTCCTGTTGAAAATGGACAGAACGTTCTGTTTGCCTATTTTCAATCAAAGTTCCAATTAACGCAACCAGACTCTGTTTCTAACGATTGTACCAACAAGAAGTACAAACGAAACGCATTCCGATCATACTAGTCAGAATTCTAGTTATCATAACTGAATTTCTGATTACTTCAACTAGAATATTTGATAGATTCCAACAATATATCTTTATGATTGAATCTACCAACATTTCAATTTTATTATGATACAATCAGACCCATTTCCTCTCTGTAAACAGAAATAAAGATAAATGAAAAAAAAAAAAAAAAAAAAATTATAGACAAGGAAGGATTGAATTAATCGGACTTAATCTTTCTATTTTTCTCTCATATTTTCCTGCATTTCCGTACAGTCACTCTCGTTTCCTCCTACTCCTCCCCTAGTCAGATATTCCGTGAGAGAAGCACGCGTCTATTTTATATTTTGAACACCGAAAGACGAAGAAAGGGAGTGCAAGGAACTACGGCCGAAAAGAACCTCGCCTTTGTCCCCGACGATCTACCTCCAAGCGATTTATTTCTTCGTCGCATTAGTCACGCAGGAAATCCCGCAAGATATTCCTACAGATGTGCTCGTTAGTACCCAATTACAGTGCAACCGCATCTCCTCGTCTATCCACGTGTGAAAAACAGGAAGGATGAAAACAGAGGAGGGAGGGAGAGAGAGAGAGAGACTCGGTCTAAACCGCCCGGCGTAAAATCGCCTGACGTTCATTCCCCGAATCTCCGATGAAAACGACAGCGATCCGCGAAGGAACTCCTGTTGTCGCGTATATCGCGAACGGCTCGGGCGGGCCGTGATCGTAAGAGGAAACGCTAGTTGCCCGGTGTGGAAACGAGGAGAGCGAGCCCGGGCGATCTCGCTCGCTTGGGAAAATCACTAGGAGATAACGAGAGGACGAAACAACGCCCATTTCCCTCGGAGGGAGAGTTGTTTCCTCCCCCGAGACGCGGAACTCGCCGCGAGAAAAACGTGACACTCGTCACGAGGCACCACCGATCTTCCACCCCCCCCCCCCCTGCCGGTGTCGCAGACTCGCCGCTCACCGATCTCGGACCGTCTCGAAGCGCGAGTCCGTTCGTTTCCAGAGACTTCTCGCGCGATTCATCTTTTCTCCTCTTCCCTCAAAGACGAGCCATGCGGGTTCGACTGAGAGGGACCAGGCCTGACAATTTTCCCGGACGCTAGGGAAGGGGAAGAATTCGTTGGCCGCTCTCCACTTATTGACACAAATATCGACATAAACGTCGTTCTACCTTTCTGACATTCGGGGAGTGAAACGTAGGGGAGTAGAACGGCAACTCGTGTCGCCAAACGGAAAGCGGTGAGAAGCACCCATTTACCGATCGTTCCCCTGAAACACGAACGTGCGTGGTGCGCCTTCGATTCCCGGCGCGTAGATGCGAAGGCGCGGGCGGTCGCCGACGACGCCGTGAACGATTTCCGGTCTCGGTTCGGCATGCCACGCCACGGCACGGCACGGCACGATGCACGGCGCCTTCTCGAATAGAGGGAGGAGGAGAGGGAGGGACGGGAAGGAGAGGGAGGATTCTTTTTTTAGAGGAGTCGCGCTCCGTCTTGTGTGCCGAGTCCTTACCTCTCGTGCCTCCTGAATGCCCCACGTTCTTCGCTCCTCGCAGAACGCAGTATCTCCCGGGCGGCTCACTCGATAATTCTCTCCGCCGCTCTCTCGTTCCCGCTCTCTTTCTCTCTCTTTTTCCTACTGTCCGTCTCTGTCGCTCGCGCAAGTCGGCTCGGCGGCTCTCAAGCGCGCATACACGTACACACGCAGCGCAGAGGCAAGCCTTGTATATTCTCGCTTTCCTCCTCCCGCGTCCCTCTCGTTGTCCCCGTCTCACGCGCGCCACTCGTCCGTCTCTTCCTCGTCGCCACGACTGACGAGACCTCGGCGATTATTACAGCCTACCTGGCCCACCCGCGCGTTCTTCTATTTTTCTTTTTTCCTTTCCTTTTCTTTTTTTTTTTTGTTGTATTCGGCTCGGCTTCTCCGTCTCCGCACACTGTCACGAGTCCATCGGGGAGAACCGAGGGGTGACGAGGACGAAAGCGATGTGCGTTATCTGCTCTCACTGTCGAAACGGTTCTTGCCGCTGGCTCAACCGACTAGCCTGACTGATTCCGCATTGGCTGACGAAAGGTCGGAATTCGCGTCGCACGTTATGACGAATGCGGCTTGTGTACCGGGTTTCTCTCTTCGGTTCTCTCGAGTGCGTCTCCTCGAGAGATTCTCGCACACGCGGCACGCCTGATATATCGGCACTGTGCGTACCGATCGATTCGCAGAGGCACACACGGCTCCGTTCCGCGATTCACGAGGGCAACGAGAGCCTCGAAGAAGGCGACGACGACGCTGATCACACGAACCCGCGCACGGACGCGCCTCTCTCTCTCTCTCTCTCTCTCTCTCTTTTACTCTCTTCCTCTCTTTCTCTCCTGCCGCCGCCTGCCCTTCCTGTACGCCTCCCCGCCTCCTAGATTTTCACACTCACGCGAGAAGACAACGCGACAGCACTGCGCGATTCTACCGTTATCTAGGGCGATGCCTCTCCGCCGTTTGCCGCCGCACCGCCACCGCTGCCCTCTATCCGTGAACACGCGTCGCCGCCATTGCCATCAGCGCTCGGCGCAGCCGACCGGGCGAATCGCCCGCTATTCTCCCTTACCGACAGATTCTAGGAAAAAAATCACTAGATGTGTAGAGGATGCGATTGCATATAATGGCTTCTGCACACTGGACGCGGAAACGCTTGCCGCGCGGCAAAATGTGATGCGTCATGTGTAGCCAATAAGCTTACAGCTCCTGATGTGTTCATTGGTTGCCGCGTCTCATTTTGCCGCGCGGCAAGCGTTTCCACATCCAGGAGGCTTATTACGGTTCTTGAAACGAGGTGAAAATTACGAAAGTGATGAAATTTAGAATATTTATAACTTCATTAACATCTAGTGAGTTTGCTCACTTTTGTAATTTTCACTTTTGTAATTTTCACCTTCTTCGAAGATACAGAATCGACCCCCAAATGTGTAGCGTTGTGTCAACGATAACGGACAATTGAAACACAACTTGTGTCGCCGTGTGCACGAAAGTGTCTAGGGACATTGCAATTGGAAAGCACCCCGTATCTCCGTGAAATCGGAGCTAAAGCTCTAATGCCTAGTTCAGACTAGATGCAGCAACCAATTAGCAAGGCGATCTTTACGCCATTGTAAATATCGTCTCGCTGATTGGTTGCTGCTCTGCTGCTTGACGATTGCTGCGTTCAGTCTGATTAGGCATAAACACAATGCGAAGGTAACAGCGATAGCGGTAGAAATAAAGATAGCGATAACGATAGGAACAGAGGAATGCATTCCCGTATGTTGGATTCCTTTATTCCTATCGCTATTGCTTGAACTGACTTGAACACAATATGCAATCTAATGTTTTTTTTAGTGTCACGCATGATCACGCATAAGTTCCTCTTTTGACATCACGCGACTCATACTTGATCACGATAAACGTGTAATACCGAAAAATGAAGACTGACAGAAATTGGCCTCACCGCAAACTAAAATGTGCGAGTCAGGCGGAAATATTACGATCGCATCAACGGGATGATGATTTTATTAAATTCTTGCGGGAGAAGCTGTCCGATATATCACAGAATTTCGGAATGCACAGGACATTGCTTCAATACATTCGGTCTGACATTCCATTCAAGTTATTATACTTTATTTTCACATCGGGTATGAGCAATCAAACGTTGGGCGAGGAATATACCGGCATAGTACAGGCTAATTTAGAGCAACGCAGAGTACCAACGTTAACTGTACGTTTAGTTTGAGAGATTTATTTAAAGGCAAATCCCTCTGATAATTTCATTAAATTCTGTTTTTCCTTAGGTGAGAATATTAGCTGCGATTTTAGAATGTTGTGGTGAGAGGACATTGCTCAAATTGCTACAACAGTTACAAACATACGTGAATCATCCACGTAGCGAGTTGACTCCAGCAGCAATAACATTTTTAAATACTTTACTATCCAAGTTACGCACATTGATACCTATAATTATATTGTTCCACAAAGGGATATTTTACTTTTACGGTAGATACTACAGCCTGGGTAGGAGAATTGCTGGATTAGATTATACAAAGGTAAATTTCAAGCTCTAAAAATTCACAATATTATATTTAATTTTATTATATTTACGTAATAATTTGAAGGTATATGGACCTCGACCAAAGGATACTGTTAGCTGGGGATTAAGATTATTAGGAGTTGCTACTATAATTCAATGTCTATTGAGAATTTGGCAGAGTGATACAGCACAAAATAGTACTGATGTAAATATGTCTAATGCTAAGGGCATTAATCACAATTGTCAATTGTGTCTAGAAGCAGCAGCAACAACTGCGACACTATGTGGTCATCTATTCTGCTGGAGCTGTCTTAGCGAATGGTTACGTGTTAAACCACAATGTCCATACTGTAGAGAATACGTACCACCGTCGAGAATTGTCCACTTGATGAATTTATAATTTTCTGTGATATTAGATTTTATATATTCCTCGAATACATATTATACATAATATAAAGGTCTTATATTATATTTATATATTATTACATTTACAAGAAATTAATATATTTTTAAAACGAATATTTATCATCTTTAAAATAAAACGAATTTAAGTTTATCCGTTCTTTTTGAAAAATTACATTTCAAAATGTGGGAATTCCCAAAACTTTTTATCGAAAGATTTAAGTTATTTTTATCTGCAAGTTTATAAGATATTGACAATCGATTAATAAGAATTAGTATTTATATATAGGAATTACATGGGAAGATAAAAGTGATAAAATAATATATCTGCTTTTATAGATATATACAAAAATATCAAGTTTTATTCAATTATTTCTGATTATCATATTTAATCATACTACATCTTGTATAACAGTCCAATTTTGAGAAAAACAGTTATGTACAATTTCTCCCCATTTTTTATTTATAAACTCATTTTATAAAATTGTTAATTGGACAAAAGTATTATTGGCTGCGATCAGTGCCAAGCTTGCTACAAATGCTTCGAAGCGTTTGATTGATCAATTAGAAAAAAGAATTTTCTAAATTCATTAAAAAAAAAGTTGAAGCATCTGTAGCATCGCATTGATCATACCCATTAACAATATAATCGATTTCTACTATTCTAAGAGTCTTTATTTTATATTTTCTCTTATACGCCAAAAGCGTTTAAGAGAACATTTTTTAAGTTATGATTTTCTTGCTCTTCTGTTACTGACATTTGATCATATTACAGTTAGAGTGAAAAGACAAATTAAAGAAACAAGATATATGATTTTTTTTTTCTTATACATGCAATTAGAGAAAATGGGGACTAACTAATAACAAACAAGGACTAAAAAAATATAAGAAATTAAGAAAGTGATTAAAGAAAATAAGGATTGACAAATAATAAACGAGGACTAAGGAAGAAATGCGTTTAGAGAAAATGAGAACTAATGAATAATAAATGAAGATTAAAGAATAGAAGAAATGAATCAACAACAGAAGAATGATCAGGTGATCTTAGAATAGAAAAAATCGACTGTAAATTCATGCTCTTGGAAAGTCACGCAATAACATTTGCCACTAGGATGTGCGCTGAATGGAAGTCATCCCAACAATGTTTCCGATATATTGGCTGATGCCACCTGATTCGTCCTTCAATCGAAATCCATGAGGTCCATAAGCTTTATAAAATATATTTCGAAGACAAAGTAATCGTTCTCTACGTCTGGAATCAAATTGTTAATGTATATAGATTTTATAAGGAATAAAATATGTACCATTGAACCGAGAAATTATACTCACTGTGTATGCGTTACACAATTTTCATCATCATTTATGTTGCGTTCTTGCGATGTACGTCGAGTTCTACGGCACGTAGTACATGATGGCTTGCAATCTGAATCAGGTGCTAATACGTTGTCTAAGTGCGGAGCATTAGCAGTTGTGGAACCACATAGGCTACCGGTCCCTGTTACCAATTGCCATGAATCGCCTGAAGATGTCGAATCGTTTCGTTGTCGAACATGGGGATTGCGTGGTATTGGAACACCAATTGGAGATGTACGATTTGCGGACAATGATGAGCGCGATTCTTGTACGGCACTACTATCTTTGTTTGGAGATGTAGTAAATGTTCCATGAGCAGCATTTCTATAATATATACAAAAATATGTTAGACCTCTGATCGTAATATTTAGCAGATAATGTTAGTACAAAATTGTTATAATACTTAAAAATAAATAATTAAAATAATCATACACATTGTTGCGTGAGTCATCTTGATTATCAATAGAATCAGTAAAGAACACAGCTGCCGATGAATCACCATCTACGCTATTTTGTTCAATAGAACTAGATGAACTGTTCTTTGGACTAAAACTTGAGTTTGTTATGATTTCGAAAGACTCGTTATCAATCACAAAAGTTTCTGATTCACTATGTTTTGATGTTCTATCATAATGTTTGTGTATGCTGAATTGTTCGTTTTCGATATATTTTAAGAAATCAAAACAGAAGAAAAGTATTTCTTCTCCTTTATTGAGCCTGTCTGCTAAATCATGTCCAAAGAGCATCCAATCATAAGCGATGGTATAATACAGTAGTTGATACGAATCCAATGTTGTATGAATGACACCATCGGCCCAGAGACTAATTCTCAATAATGAAATAAATAGCGGTGTGCGGTCCCAACCTAGAAATAACATTAATCTCTTAAATAGTTATTTAAAAAAATAGTTATTTTTTGGAAATTTTTATATAGCAATATGTCCATACCTGAGATACAATGAATCAATAATCCGTTATTACTATCGCTCAGATATCTCAGTATTAATTTTAAATAGTTCTGCGTTAATTTGACTAGATTCCATTCTGTATACTGATTCCAGTTGACTCGTAATTGACTGGAGATTGGGTCTTCAGGTACACATATTGGCGCATCTATGTAATTCTGGCACCAGTTAAACACCAGATCCTTCGATCGATAATCTTGGTCTCTAAATTCCTTGAAGAATTCACATCCAGGATATGGCAGTGAAATGAGATTAAAGTCGCTGTACCTCCTTCCTTGGTCTACCTTCTCCGACGAAGTTACGCTGAGTACCGAACAAAAGAGCTCTGTTTAAGGGCCTCTAAAAGTGGATTCATAGAATAAAACAGACTGCTCATACTAAGAACTATTATTATGGAACTTTACTCTGTGTTTGTGAAGATGAACATCTTATTGGAAAGCTATTGTCTATGTATGCAGTTTTCTTCTGCAGAAACTATACATGCTTCATCCTAAACATTATTGTTACAAACTATAATCTTTACTCATTTAATTATGCAACGAAATAAATAGTTTTACTATAGAGCCATCTTGTTTTTCTTCTATTTTTCTCATACAAAAGCAACTTTATATATTTCTTTTAACAATTATACTAGTTCTTGCAATTACTAAACAAAGTTTAACAATTAGATAATCTAAGTCTAGCTCTCTCCAAATATTTACTTCATGACATGTACAAATACAAGAGAGAGACTGTATCATCCTTACGTCATCCCATATTTAACTTTCTTCTTCTCTACCATGAAGTCTACAATGGTTCCTACATTAAGAGTCTTCAGAAGTTCAATATCGTAATATCTAACTTTATCTTTCAAGTCAGTCAGCTTCGATTCCTCCTTGGGTAAATTTTCTTCTACCTGTGTAACTGGTTGCACTGAACTAGTGCTGCCTACACTAGATAGCAAGAAATCTAATCCAGCTCTACCGAACACTTCTGGTCCACTGGACAATGTTGAGGATCTGCATACATGTCTACCCTTGTAAAGTATCACTGGCACTGGAAATCTTGAACGACATCTGGCAAATCTTGAACGTATCATCAGTTTAATGAGCTTATTCCTCTTGATGAGCATATTTTCCAATTCATATGGCGATGCCAATGATGTATCGCAGTTTTTCAAATTTCGGAATTTGTCATGTTCTAATATTATAAGATAGCTTGGGTAATGAGCGCAAAGATCACCTCCACTGTTATTAATTGTAAAATATTCATAATCAAAGGCCGCAAGCAACATGCACCTCTGCATGATTTCTTGATTCTGTAAAAAGATATATAGTTAGTTAATTTTACAAAGAGTTTAATGTTTGCATGTTTAATTATAAAATATATTTATGAAACAACTACCGTAACATCTCCATCCTTGGTTCTATAGGTGTTCTTTGCGAAGTGTGTAATGAGATTTCGTAGACTATCTATACTAATCTCAGTCATGATTTGTCGTGGCTTAAACTAGACGCGTTTGCTCACTTGCTGTAGAAATGTGCTCAAAACAGCTTTCCAAGGAGGCACTAGATTCACAAGGCATTAGTTGCCAGTATCTTGCATGATAAAAACACGACACAAAACACAGAATTTAAGGTATATGCAGGTCGCATTGCCAGTTAACATTTATCGAATTCTTTTCGTCACAATCCATCTTCAAATGTCGACAACACGATCTTCCATGCATACACAATCGAACATATTATTTCTGTAGATAATAATTTTACCTGTTATAACATGCGACTGTTAAAAGATAAAATTTGTTTATTCAAGAGAATTCCTATTGCAATTATATCTATGATCTTCTCTTTGTATCTTCAGTTATCAAAGCACTTAGAAACTTTGGGAAAAAAATAATACAAAAAACTTTTAAAATAAACTCTAGATCGGAGAAATTATGCGCATTATTTACTCAATGAATATTTATTACTTTTTAAAACGTAACGAGACAACAGAGAATGAAAAAAAGAAGAAATAAATCTTTTTTTTTTTAAATTATATTAAATTTATGTATGAATCTGTGTTTCTAAAAAAGGAGCACTTGCTGCATCAAGAGTAGAGCGCGCGATTAATTCTTTCTTACAACATGAGTCTTTCCTGCGAACGATAGGTCTGTTTTCTATAAACTGAACACCGTTTTCCATGTATATATACTTTTGAAACTTAAAATAGATATATGTTTGATATTTGATTTAAAGGAGAAAAAAATTTCTAGAGGATAAAAGATAGATCTATTGAAAAGCATGTATAACCTATCAATATCACATGTGCCATCGGTATCACTGAAAAACATACGGCGTGTAAATTCCCACCACGTAGAGACGGACGCTATGACGTGTCGTTAAGATTACTGTATGGTCCGCGTGTCTCTGCAACAACGGGAGATAGGTTTCCAAAATTCTGATAACTCAAAGAAAATCTGCGACACGAGTGTACGAGTGTCCGCGAGCATTTTTGAATCGAAAATTGCAGTTTCAGCTCAGAAATACCCGTAAATACTCGCATGCTCCTCCCCCGCGCTCTCGGGAAACAAAGTGACTCGTTCTTAGCACGCACGTTTCGGCACGCTTGAATTGGTTTGAATAGTCAAACAGACGAACTGTCCAAAATGTGATTATCACGCGGTCGCCCTATCGCAGTCACGTTCCCGACTTCCCGTACTTTTAAGGTTATCTTCGAAACCGTGGTGATGGTAATTCTCCGGTGGGAGGAGAAGGATTGGTTACAACGCCACCTACTGCAGATTGCAGTTGAAAGCCTAGGGCAGGGCCCATATTCTGTAACTGGCTTTAGTTTAGCCTAGTTTGTAAGAACCAACCAATTACAGTCGAGTATTCCCCTGTTACAGTCGAACGACAGGGGAATATTCGTCTGTAGTTGGTTGGTTCTTACATTCTGATCCGGATTAACACCCGTATTCATAGTCCTTCCTTATTTTAAGGAAGCCTCCATGAAGGATTCCTCGATTTTTCAAGGCCTCCTTGTTTCATGAACTAATTTCAAGCTTTCCTGAAGGAAGGAATATTTTAGAGATTTTAGTAACCTACTGAAGATAGCATGTTTTAATATATAATATATGCAAACCTAATATCGTGAATTATGAATAATAAATATTATACAGACATTGTTGATTAAATAAAATTGTGATTAAGCATTTAGCAACAATAATGGATGAAAATAAATAGCGAATTCGATTGGGCGCACTGATGCACATACACAAAATAAAATGCAAATATCTCAAATTATAAAATACATATTTTACCTAATAGTGCAATAAAATGTATTTCACAATTTAATCGATTTACGTTATTTAAATAACGTAAATATATAAATAAAAATCGATTAAATATGTATTTCATAATTCGAGATATTTGCATTTTATTTTTAAACTAAAATTAAATCAGTGAACGGCTTTAATATGCATCAGTGCTTTCAATCGAAAATTCGCCATAATGCTTATTATGCGAAGAAAGAGAAAATGCTTTTGGCATAGTTTATTTCCGAAAAAAAGCTATCGAAAATAATTATTGCGACAGATTTAAATTAAAAGCTATCGAAAGCAAAAAGACCGGCGTGACAAAATAAATTTGGAGATTTGCTTGATTATGAAAACTGCACCTCCTCCTCAAGGAAACTTGTAACCTCCCTTAAGAAAAAGAGGCTAATAAGACTTCTTGTTTGATCAAGGAAAATTTATGAAACGTGAAATGAGGAACAAGGAATCCTTATTTCTTAAGGAAGAACTATAAATATGGGTATAAATCCTTGGTGGAAACTAGTTTGCGGCACACAATGCTTGTTTTCCTGCTGGATTGTTAGCTGGATTAGAATCTTGCCACCGTATTGGCTGCGATACTGGCACTGACAACACCACAGCCAATATACAGTTTACTTATTAATATCTAATATCCATTATTAATATAAATAAAAAAAAAATTATCCAACCACATTTCTGTCATAAAGGAAAATTGAATGATTCTCTTTATGCGGCTATGTGTAAGTTTGTGTGAATGGTCCTTAAGGCCGCAGCACAGACTTTTGCATAACGCATAACGTATAGTGCATAAGCGAATCAACTAATCAGAATCTTTTCTTTCCTTCCATTTCATGGAAAAGAAGAATTTCGATTGGTTGATTCCCTTATGCACTATGCATTATGCGTTGTGCAAGAGTCTGTGCTGCGGTCATTAATCACGGCGCTAATAACGAGAATGGAATACCGACCGAGTACTCGCCGAATTGATCGACTAGTACCGCGCGCAAACGGGCGATGGCGCTACGTGTGCGACGGCTGGCGACGCGCGCACGCGCGGACGCGCCTGATACAACGGACCAGCGGAATCGAACACGGCGCGGTCCGATTACGAGGAACCGGAGGAACGCGACCGCGGCTTCGCTCGCAATATGGCGAGTATGCGATGAGGGGCTGTCGCATCGTGCGTGCCTCGTTTTGTTTCGTGCGCTGTAGTGACATTCGTTAATCGTGTCGTTCGGCCATTGAAATATGCTGACAGTAACGTGGGTTCGTGGCAACCCGTCGTGAATCGGCGCGCGTTCTCTCGCGTGATCGTGTCGAGGGCGACGGCGACGGCGACGGCGACGACGTCGTACGTCACCCCCGACGTGGAGCGAGGCAGCCACAGCGTACGCGCGACGTTCGTACTTCGTACGCGGGGCGCGCGGGAGAGCGCGAGAACGAAGGTAAACAAACGACATGAGCGCGGTGCTCGGTGGCAGCGTCGGCGGCGAGACGGCACCGGCGGGCGCCCTCCTAGATCCGGATGTCGAGGGCATCCTCGAGGAGAAGAACCAGCTCATCAGCCGCCAGTACGCGGAGATCGAGAGGCTGCAGCGCGAGCTCGCCGAGGTCGTCGGCGAACGGGATGCTCTCCTCTGCGAGGTGTCGAAATTTAAGTTCGAGCGCGAGATGACCGACCTCAAGCGGCTGCACGATGACAGGTACGCACAACGCACGCTCGCTAAAGAGTTAAGATTCTTCCCTCTCATTCTCTCGTCTCTCGACTCTTCTCGAGCTCTCGCTGCTCTTCACTCCCACTTAATCGCTGCCGGAAAGAAGGTAGAAACGAGGATTCGCACTCCTCGTACATTTGTCTTCTTTGTTTTCTTGCAATTCCTTCCGCATTTTTCCCTCCGTGACGCCTTATTTAAGCGCGGAAAGTGTAACGCCGTGCAAATTGAAAAGTACGGGCTTGATCGCGATAAAAATTCATTTCTGCCAGCGTGAAAGTGTTCTTTTCTTTCTCCTCTCATATATTTTCTTTATGTTAATAACGTTACGATAACCTCTCGTCGCGTTTTAACGTATCTCTCACGCCTTTTCTGTATACCTGAACGCGGCGCGGTGTAGCGCGCGGTTTTGGGATAAGACGGGAAGAAAAGGACAAAAAAATAGTGTGGGAGGTACAAAGAGAGAACCCACGAGAAAGATCTGTCCTTCCCACTCGCATTCTTTTACATTCCTCGTGTTCGAAGCGAGATAAAAGCGTGTAGCGAGTAGTCGAAAGTGCCACAAAAAAATCTACGTTCTTATCCCTTCAAATGAAATAACAGGGAGGTACGAAAAGAAAATAACAATACAGTATTTTACATCTTTCGTTTTTATTTGCGCCTTCGTGACGGGAAACGAGGAGGTGGGCGAAGAGCGCGGAAACCGAAAAAGGGCGTATCCACCTTTTTTTTTCCCGCGCATTTAAGCCGCGTTGTTTTTTTTTTTTTTCCCCACCCCGCAACTTTCCGTGGCCCGGTTCTATCCCGGCAACGTTTCGCGACGTCGTTTATCTCCCGGTTTTCGACGCGATCCACCGTAGAAAAATCCAGCGTGAATCGAGTTATACCGGGGGAGAGGGTGATTCACCCTCGCTCGTGCGACTCGTGAGAGCGAATCACGTCGCCTTGTGGCCCCTTCCACACCCCGCCACCCTCTCGCCCATCTGAAAAAGCCATCAGATGTCAATCATCGTGGGATTGATATTGCACCGGGCGAGCGTGCGATCGCGGGGATGCGTTCTCGCGCAAATGTTCCCGTCGCGTCTGATGGATATCGCGAGATGCAAAGCGTGCAATTCGCGGGCGTACGCACGGAACGAGAGATACCGATGGTTTCTCGTTGGATTAACCCTTTGTATCGCGGCATCGTTGTTTCCGCCTATTACGATCGCCTATATCGGAACGCTGACCGACGGTTGCCGTACACGCGTCGTGAACTTCTCTCTTGGCGATCTTCTGGTCTTTTCCCCCCCGCCTGGTTCAACAAGTAGCCGAGTGTAGACGAACCGAAGGAGTTGAAACGGCCAAAACGTAACTTTTACGTATCTCTCTCTCTCTCTCTCTCTCTCTGATTATTCTAGCA
>NW_017305779.1:3459023-3462837 GCF_001594115.1 Trachymyrmex septentrionalis | reverse complement strand
TCTCTCTCTCTCTCTCTCTCTCTCTCTCTCTCTCTCTCTCTGATTATTCTAGCAAAAAAAAACAAGAGAGAACTCAGGGAATGATGTATATATTCTTCAGATTGAATTTGATTTCTGTCGAATAAAATTAATTATTTGTTGCAAATATCTGTTGCGGACTTTTTAATACGCAAGATTAATGCATCACATATATTCACCGAACGACGTTTCTTTTCATCAATTTCATGATGGTTTTTTTTTTGTATCGCAAGTGAAAGAAGATTATTAATATTACGACGATGGTTTATCGTCAGTTTTTAATATTGTGCAGCTTCGTAAATAAGGCTTGAAGTAGCATTTCATTAAGTCAACATTCATTCGAAACTAAAGTGTATAATTTTAACATCTATTTGCTCTCCTCAAGTTTAGTTTCTCTCGTTTCCATATTTAACTTATTTTAATCGTCTGATGATTACAAATATCTCTGGCATATTATACAGCCTTGATCATAAATAAAGCACCCTCACAAATTGACATAAACGTTCTGCATTTAACGAAAAATAAATAACAATTTTATTAAGAAATAATCTTTATTTTTATAATATCTTTAATATTTTGATATTTTAACGATTTTTATATTTTACAATAAAATGCAAAAGTACAGCTGCATCTAAAACTCTCGGAACGTGATGATTATCAATTTAATTCTTTATCAATTCTCCTTTAGGCTGTTATTACCGCCTTTTCCGAGAAAATGCAATAAATTGAGAGCGCTTTATACTTACGGCCGAGGCTGTATTGTCAAGAAAAAAAAAATCGATCTAAGGTATTAAGCCTCTACGCGACAAAACGCTTTTTAGACATCGCTCTATTCGCTTATATCACATTATGAAAATATCTATAACGCGAATGAATTCGTCGTAGCATTGAACCGCGCGTTTCGTTTCTTTGACGTTTACGTCACGGTTTCCCAGGGAATGTTTACGCTGTCGTGCGTCTGAAACGATGACAATGACGTGAGTTATTAAAGCAAACGATAAAAGAGAGGATCCGTTCTTGTTCGCCGCTATCAATGTGCAAAGAACGCGTGCTTAGATAAATTGATAATATACGACAGAGAGAGGGAGAGAGAGAGGGGGGGGAGGGGAATACACCTGGCATTGTGTTGTCTGAGTCATCAAATTACAGATACTGGGGCTGCACCAATCGTCTAGTCGTTAATGTGATACGCAGTCATTCAACACGCGTACACAAAATGTCACGGAATATGATTATTCGGCTGCCTGTTTAAATCCCGTTCCCTTTCCCACCTTGTAAAACGCCAACGATGGTGAGAGACAGAAATTTGTCGAACGACGGTACGGAAACCAGTAGAGCCGGAGCGAGACGTTTAATTAATACACTAATTAATACACCAGCCAGTGAATATAGTCTCAAGCCGTATTTCCGTCTCGGTCCTACGAAAGAATATTTCCACCAAAATGCACCGTGTTATTCACTTGTCGCGAATATTTCAATTAATTTAATATCGTATTGCTCCATATATGCTCTCGAGTAATAAAATCAATATATAGAAATTCTATTCTATTGTTGACAGTCGTCCGATACGTTTATCTCTCTCTCTCTCTCTCTCTCTCTCTCTCTCTCTCTCTCTCTCTCTCTCTCTCTGTGCTGATATACCGCGCTTAATTAAAAGTGTTACAAGTACAAGTAGACAAGTACACTCATCAGAAGGAAACGGACCGCGTTGCGAGACCGCGTCACATCTTAATAAGGACAACTCGACTGCGTATGTTGCATTCATAAGCATGTATTCCCCTAATGCATTGTTGTGAGAGTACACGCGTATAGAGAGTTATAGTAGATACAACGACTGGGTAAAGCAAGCACATATCGTCCATCTGGAAAAGAGTGCACGCATAACGCGTAAGACGTTCCCACAAGATAGACCTCTAGGAGGGATAGAAATGCGATAGTCACGTTGTTACGCGGTGTACGCTGTAATAACATTAATTGGTAATTGTATATCGGGCACTTCGTCATTCTCTGCGTCTTCCCTGTCGATTTTTTTCTTCCGCGACAGATACGTAATCTTTCTCTTCTGGGCACCTATCATGGAACAAAATCGGAATGGATTCCGATAGGAATTATTCGATTATTCCCTAGATTTCTATTACGTTTTCTGGGGAAAACGGAATAATTCCGAATTCCGGAATTCCACTTTGTTCCATGATAGATGCCCTCATGCACTCATCGATTCGACTGTTTATGGAACATGATCCTTTCGAATGGCTGCTATTCTTGATGTTTTACATATTTATATGAGTGTTTTTCAGCAAGAGAGAGAGATATAAATGATTCATTATGTTATACATGACACAGTGTAACATAATGAATCATTTAATCTTTGTTTAATATTGGCAAACACAGCAATATATAAGAATATAATGATTTACCGTGTAATCTGCTCGGAGTTTTTTCATCTTCTACAGTGAGAGAAAAATATCAATAAATTTCCATAAATATTTGATACAAAAAATATTAATTTGATTTAACAATCATTTCTTTTTATTAAGTAAATATTTATTTATCGTAAGTAAATGTTTAGTTGGCAGTATTTAAATAAATATTTATTCAAATTTAAGCTACTTTTAAACTTAGTGTAGTTAATTTGTGGTTACACGGAAAGGATGATTTTGTTGAAATATTTAATAATTTAACTACAGATCTAAAAATAATTTTCTTCTAGGCTATCAAAATAATTACTATAATAGAAATCTCAAGCATGATCAGCAATGCTGCAAAATTTTTTATATTCTAGCAATCAGTGTCTTGAGTGTCTTACATGATTATTTTGATGAACTGATGAAGTTATTTTCAGGTATATCTAATTAAATTTTTAAATACAGTAAAGCCATCTTTTTTGTGTAGATTTAATGTGATTGAATTTATTCATTTAATGAAAATTGAATTTTTCTAGCTACGATTAATCACTGATGGTTTTGCAGTGACTTTTAAAATTACCACTATAAAAACTATCAGTTTAGTGATTACTTCATCAAAAAAAAAATTCTTAGAGGATTTTATTCTTATATACGGTCTCAAGAAGAATCCTTTGAAATTAAGCGGAAAATATTTGAAGCACAATATTCTTACAATTAAAGTAATTTCGTCTTAAAATTTAAGTAGAAATTCAATCGGTTTTCCCCAATTATTATTAAAATCTGATTAGAATATCTCGTTACAATCCGAAAAATGTCCCACTTTTAAAAAGAATACCAGCCAGGAAAATTTGTAGGAATTCAATCGGATTTACTAATCGGATTCCTACACGGAAAGAATGATTTTGCAGAAATAAATAAAAATATATTATTCATTTTGTTGACGTGTGACTAACAAAATAATTTTTTTTTTTTTCGTTTTTATTCCTTTTTATTTTACTGATTCAATTTATATTTATCTATATCGTATACCTATATCTTCTGTTTCATTAATTAATTATTGAAAATAACAATTAATTATTGAAAACGCATCGCATCGCCGGTAAGATTTGAACGATTCCTAGAACGGTAGCTTAATACACTTACTACTAATTGCACGCTTGTGATCGAGTCATTACCAACGTTATACCTTCTACTACTGTAACCATTCTTAATTTCATGTTTATAGTTTAATATTATTCATATTTGAGGAGATTTTATAGAAATGAAATAATACGCTTGTATTTATTAATTTAGTTAAGAAATGATAATAACAAAGGGATTCAGTCCTCAGTCTCGAGAGATCGTTCGATCGTGGCGAATGTGTTTCGTCTCGCTGCGATCTGAGTGCATGT
>NW_017305779.1:3455003-3458923 GCF_001594115.1 Trachymyrmex septentrionalis | reverse complement strand
AAATGATAATAACAAAGGGATTCAGTCCTCAGTCTCGAGAGATCGTTCCATCGTGGCGAATGTGTTTCGTCTCGCTGCGATCTGAGTGTTGCATGATTTATTTTTTAGCGTAAATGTGGTCGGCTTTGACTGTGCTGTTTGTGTTTGTGTTCTAGTGTTTTTCTTCCCCAGTCTATCCCATCCTTGTTGCCTTTCTTCCTGTCGAGAAGCAATTGTCCTCGGTAGCAGCACGATACTGGTCAGCACTAAAGCTGTGACAGATTTCTTAACCTGAATAGTCGTAAGTTATATAGCTCAAACTCTCGAGGCAGATGTTTTTTTCTGTTAGATTACTTCGTTTTATGAAAAAACACGTCGGGTAAGCCTGATTTTATTGATTTTTCGCGTAAAAATAAGGGTTTAACAAGAAAAAAAGATAATTAGAATTCAATTTAGCCCCTGCCACTTCAAAAATCAATAAAATTAGGCTTATTTGATGTGTTTTTGCATAAAACGAAAGAATCTGGCAAAAGGAATATAAATCATTCTGTCCCGCGAGCCTGAAATATTAATCATTAAAGTTTACGACTATTCACGGGTTGCAGTACAAATCTTGCTGTTCCTAATATAAATTTACTTGTAACAGGGCACTTCGCTTTAAGTAAATATATTCCTCTTAATATAAGAGGAAAATTGTTAGAAATAACCAATACATTTTCAATGAATAGTCTACTGTATTGAAAGAGGAATACTTTTTCTGTAAAAGTATTCGCTTAGAATATGAGATTACCGGAAATTTTACTTCATAATTAGATTTTTTTTTTTTGAAGATGTTATAGATAAAAATACAATTATCGAGTTAAGTGAGATTAAGTTTAAATCTCAAATTAAAACATATTAAAATATGAAAATCCGGGTCATACTGTGTCACAAAACATTGGGTCGAATCCGTCTCTATCTTTCTGAATGCGTTCTAAAAATTACAGTACGGTTAAAGGGTTAATTATAGGTGTTTAATTTATACCTTTTTTGATATTTCGAGATCCGTTTCTATGCAGATTAATTTTAATTTCATTCAATGTGCTCCTCAACTTACTCTTCATCTCTTGAAATCTTAGAACTATAAAGAGACGAAGAGTTAATTGAATCAAGATTAAAATTAAACTACATTGGTAGAAATTGGCATAAATCTTCTAGAATTTTAATTAATGCCACAAGGCTTTAGGGTAATATTTTTTAATATTGACGACCGTTTTATATTTTTTAAAGTGACCTGTTGTAATACTTTCGTGTCGTGTTTTTTTTTTCGCCGACGAGATTGGTTTGCGCGACTTTAAATGAGGGAAAAAAAAAATCACAGGCCGCAAAATCTAAACGCTCAATGATCGCGGCAGCAAGAAGAGTCCCCAAAGCAGTGACCTTGAAGCATCCTATTGACCTGCTGGGGATCTCGCTTTGAAACCGTCTAACTTTACTAAGCTTGTGATTTAATACATCTGGGTTGCAGAACCGGTCGGCCCCGAACTTCGGAAACTTCTCCCGTGTCTTGTGTGAGCTCTTTATCTCGCGTCCGCGCGCACGCCCAATTGTAATGTTTTTTAGTATCGCGGGACGTGCGTGGAAGCTACCTCCTCGCTCTCTTGCAAAATGCTAATTGAACAAACACGCGTGACGCGAACGACATGGCCGATCTTATTCTTTCTCTGACGACGTCGGTGCTGTTTGAGACTTCACCGAGGACCTCGCAGTAAAAAACATTTTGTATTTGTGTTGGGAACAGTCCACTCAAGTTCTTAATTAAAATTTTGTGTCAAATTTTTAACCTCGAATGTTAATTTAATATAATGTGCGATTATGTTATTTAAATATAGTTTATGGTAAATTGATATTCAACATTTCTTACAATTAAACAAATAATTCAAATAAACGTGAGAACTAGTCGACAGTTGATCATTTTAACTCTTTTATACCGTTACTCTTGACGATTGTTATTGTAACATTCGTGACGATGTTTATGATTATTAATCTATGTGAATATAAAGTATATTTATTTATATATTTATTTATTCTGAAGAGGATCTAAATTAGGATCAAAATGTATATTTTTCTCTTATAATAAAATATATATAATATAATTACACACAACCTGTGTTGGCTCTCAAAGGCTTCTCTTTTTTAACGTTTTGTCTTACAATTAACATAATTTATGAATAAATAAACAAATAAAAATAATTACGTTTTAAAACGTAAATTCTAATTAAAAAAATAAATAAGATATATGTCACTTTTTAACTCATTATAAATGTTAATTTTACTGAAAAAATATGTTTCCACGATTTGTTTACTGTGTTAGTATTACCTTTCTTGTGTTTATTTTTTTAAATAATATTTGGGTTACTTTCTAACGTATTCTTAAATTGACACGTAAATTTAAGTGAACGTTTGGAATACATGAAACGTGTTAAATTTAACACACAAATTTTTCCAATGATGCTCCGAAAAACGTATATGTAAAAATAGAAGAGAATCTCTCGCATAACATTAAATAGTGTATTTTCGTCCGTAAAAAGAGATCGTTCGATTACATCGTTACAACGAGGCGAGGTCGACCGGTCACGCCAAATATATCCCGCAACATAGTTTGTCACGATTGGGAGGTTGAGAGATATTTGACACAGATTCGCGGTCGTTCGCGACGTATCCATTGTTTCCAGAAATTTATTGCGTCCGCGATGTCGTGAGGATTAGACGAATTTCAGATATTCACGCGCTTGTTACCGAGCGCGTGTTCTCGCACGCGAAAGAGATCTCTCCACACACACACAAAATGCGATAAGTAATTAATTCCTCTAATGTCATTATGTTCTTTTTACGTATTTTACTCTTAACTTCATCAGCTGTGCAAATAGTTTGCCTCCTTTAACTGAGTCCTCCCTTTCCCGTTTGACGTCAACTCTTATCAAGGTTGAAATTATGTAAAATAAAAAAAAGATATGCAGTTTCTATCCGTTACTTTGTAAGAAAAAGAAAAAAAGATATAAATAATTATGATTGTTTCATAACGTACTTCAATTAATACGTAACAGTGAGCAGACTTATAAATACTATCAAGTGACAGCTCGAGTTGTTTAATTGACCAATTAATTAATTTCACGAAGGTTATGTAGATGCGATTTTTTCACGCCAAAGAAAAAAAATGCTCACTGAAAAAAAATGATCTTGCAGTTGTAGCAAAAAATTATGTATAAGCCACAAGACAATTAGTTAAAATAAAAAAATTGACTACACTGTTAAATCTATAATATCAAATTTAATCTTAACTTAAGTTGCCACTGTTCCTATTCAATACATCGTTTATTTTATAGTGAAACACTAGTTAAATTATATAGTGTCAATTTTACATGATATAGCGTTAAATTGATACTACAATATATTGTCAAATTTAACCATTGGTTTAGTAATAAAATAGTTATAAAATAACGATACATTGAGTAGAAGTAGTGGGGACTTAAATCAGGTTAAATTTGACACTATAGGTTTAACAGGATATCGCAGTGCTATCGTTTATTCATTTTAGCTAATTTTTCTCGTTTATATTTAATCAATATAAATGGCAGAGACAGAATTTATATCTGAACCATATTATCAAATTTATCAAGAAAGTCTCTCTGTAACGTTCAATTGAATGTGACTGTGATTTATATTTAGCAATAATTCATATTTGATTATATATGAGGTCTAAATTTTCATATATTATTAGAATATTGTGCTATAAATTCTACGCGTATGATAGAAATATTCTATTAGATGCAAAAAATAGTGATAAAACAAATTCGATTTGCTTATTATATAAAAAAGTCGCTTTTTCGGTCAATTTTATGATATTCTTCAAAAGAAAATAAATTCTTGTTTCAAGTATTATAATAATAGAGTTTTTTTTA
>NW_017305779.1:3452406-3454903 GCF_001594115.1 Trachymyrmex septentrionalis | reverse complement strand
TTATGATATTCTTCAAAAGAAAATAAATTCTTGTTTCAATTATTATAATAATGAGTTTTTTTTTAATTCAAGTATTTTAATATAATAATGAGTTTTTTTTTAATTCGTAAATATATTTTAAGATTATTATCAAGAAAATTTTCTTTGTTAAAGATAATCGTTACTTAAAAGGAAAACTGCATAATCACTTTTCTTAGCAGTAGAGTGATATTTGTCTGCGTGCACGAGAAAAACTGCATGCTGTTTAAAGATTAAACGCCTCTTCGGCGGTTTTTCATATTCGACGTGCGATCGTGCTAACGGCCATACGTTTCCTCATCTGCGGCAAAAAAATTGACTTGGTCACTGCTCGGAAAAACGTAATACACAGTCGAAAAGAGATTTATGCTTCCAAGAAGCGGCAAACATTCTGTCCTAACGCTCTTGTGTCCTCTCTTACATCTGGCACGAACATGCTAAAGCGATGCTCTCGACATCCAAAACCCTCTCGAGCCTCACTAAACGGTAACAAGCTTTTTTCCCTGCATCTATTCTCGTGATATTTCCCGAAGACAGTCGTACATTTTCCCGAGGGGAACATCTTCCTTCCCTGGCGACAAATTATGAACTTTCTAAATACTTAAACTTTGAATTCCTTTAATTATTCTATTACTACTCCAATTTAACTGCTTTAACAACGTTCAGTCTATGATTATTTGATCCTTCTGTCAGTGCACCCATGTCGAGTTTTAAACAATACGAATTTTGATATTTTTCTTACCAATTTCGTTATAACGCTTTAAAAAAAGCCCTTCGTACAATAAAAAGTATTTTTCGAAGTATTTTTATCTTGTTTTCACCTTTAAATTGTTGACGGAAAATATGGTGGTGAAAAGATGAAAAATTGTGCATCGACAGAAAGGACACTTTGAGAATATTTAATGTATAATTATAAGATTGTATCTCTGAAGTCACACTACTCTTCGTTGCGATGTCCTTCAATGCTGATTGCATCCTACGAGAGTAGCTCTACTTCTCATTTTGTCTTCATTGAGCAACATTTAAGCACCGATTGACACTTGATTACCTTTATCGGATGTGGGCAAGGCTGTCATGGCGGTTTCGAAGTTCGATTTCGAATTTCCAGCGGAACGTTCAGCTACGTCTCTTGCGCGACTAATTGACACCGATTAACGTCGATGATTGCAAAACTACTGATTATTAATGCAATGCGTATGCGTAGGAAAACTACAGAAAGAGAATGTGATGTTTTTGTTGTCATCGCCTGGTGAGAGGATCGCGTGTTTCGCCTTCTGTTTTCTCTCTTTCGCTTCTCCGATGCGACGACGAAAATAGTTTATTTCCCTATGGACCACTGCAAGGAGGACTTTGGACTTTTAATCCCACTTCACTGCCGCACGCGACAAAGTATTGCACTCTACTTGTCTGAAAGTCTCCTATTTGTGGAATATGTAAAGCTTTAAGTACAACATTATTGCTTGTCGTTTCTCCTTTGAGATCTTTTCATCTTAATTAACAAAACTTGTTCACGCTCCGCAATAATTACATCGTAATCTCGCTCCTTATCGATTCTATGAAATTTGTATGCATCCGTAGACAATTTTTTAGATGACTAAAAAATTAATTCGTTATAAAAAAGAGTTCATTCTACTCGAAGAGTTCTGTTCAAATTTCATTTAGTTCCAGACCGTCCCGATAAAATAACCAAAGAATCTTCAGAGACCAACGAAGCATTAATCATTTGACGGATAAAATTATCGTAATTATTCTTATAATTATGTAGAAATCGTAATTCTCCGGTTTTTAAGAAAAACCAGCTGATCGTAAATCAACTAAGCTACTTCTACGAATATGGTCAGACGGAAAGAAATCGATTTAACGAGAAATTGGCAATTCTCAGCGAGCATTAGTTATAGGGGGGGGGTGGGGGGGGGAGAGATAGGCGTGGTATAAATCGCATTACCAGATAAACAGGTTCGGCATTTCGGCCAAGGCTGTTGTTGCTCGTATTGACGGAGCGTCACTGTCGTTACTGTCACTACCGCATCCTCACGTCGTGTGCGTGCAAAACGATGCACGACGCGCATCACGCGCCACGCGTGTGTACGTGAAATCGTCGCCTTGAAGTTGTCCAGTGGCGCTCAATCCGTGCCTCAGCCCGCGTAACAAGACTCGTGCGAGTTAAACGTGTGCCGCGTGAACGAATCGGAGAGTTCAAGGGAAGCTCGTTCTCGTTTTGCAAAAGTTTTTCCGTATTCGGTATTGCTATTTATACCCGAGGAATAGGATCGAGATGTCCTCGAAGAGATCGAAGCTCCGCGAGCTCTCTCTTTTTCCCTTTATGGACTCCGTAAATGATCTGCTTATATGCGCCTCTATAGTTAGCCGCGGTATAGACCACACGGAATGGAGTTTAAATCCAAAGTCCCTTCCCTGTGACTACTTTTAAACTCTCCTAGGGCCCTTTGTACTCGCGAGGGGGAGCAAGCTTATGGCT
>NW_017305779.1:3450686-3452306 GCF_001594115.1 Trachymyrmex septentrionalis | reverse complement strand
CCCTGTGACTACTTTTAAACTCTCCTAGGGCCCTTTGTACTCGCGAGGAGGAGCAAGCTTATGGCTCTTCAGCCCAGTCGCAGACACGCGCCCACATCCAGACTGATAAAACGTGCGCGTGCCGATCGAAACTCGTATCGGGGTGTCTCTCTGAATGGCTTCCGATAAACGGAAGCGGACTGCGCGAATCGATGCATGAAGGACTAAAAATGCGAATTGCGCGCGAGACGCGGAACCAAACCATGTTAGGGATTCCGGCACGTAGGGAATTTTCACGTCACTGTCCGCGTTCTCTGCGTAATCTGTGCGTGGCGTAGCGTGGCGCAATATAGTTATCGTCATGCAATATTGCCGCGAGAGAGGAATGGGAAAATAGGACAATTGGAATGGACCGCTTTATACGATTTCCCGGCTGCCACGTAACTATGCGATGTTACGACGCGTCTTGTCGAGTGTCTGAGATGGACGGTGATTTAAATATGGAAATGGAGCACGATTCGTTGCTTTTCGGTCCCCCTTTCTGACTAAATTTCACACGCACGTCTACACAATGCTAGACTTTATAATAACACCAGATCCCGATACGGTCTTCCCCGCGGGAAGATAGGTATTACATATTATATTTATAAACGTGGAAAGAGGACGGTTCTATTGAAGTCATTAAAAAATTAAATGAAATATCAGAAAATTTAATTAAATACAGATTTGAAAATAATTGTGTTGGAGATCATAAAAATAATTATGTAGGATGCTTAAACTAATTGCTATTAGCATGTTAAAACTTTTTACACCATTGTCATAAACCTTCAAGCATTTCTACATAATTATGTTGATGATCCAACACAATTATTTTCAAATGTGTATGATAAATTTTTAGATACTTCAGCAAAATCTTTCTTTCCATGTATTGTTGCATTAGAGACTTTTTTTCCAATGAATCAAGACATAAAACAGTTACTTTTGATTAGCTAATTTTATTTTAACAACTTCTAAGAGAGAGAGAGAGAGAGAGAGAGAGAGAAGAAAAAATATACAGAACAGAAAGAAAAAGAAATAGTAAATGTATGTCCTCTCTCGCGTGGTTTTGATAAAACTAAAGATCTTGCATACAAAACGCATCTCGTAATTCAAGGTCCTAATTAGAGGATCTCTATATATTATACAGAACATTGCCATGGCTGTTGTATTTATGCGACTCTTGAATTTAAATTGATATGAAAGAGCATCAACTACATATTCTTCAGAAATAAATGGCCTCCTTATTTTCTGTCTAACCGCTCCTTTTTCACGTTTATATAGCTATCGGTGGGTATAAAAACGGGCTTGAAAAAAAATGTGCACTACCAGAGTCTCGCTGTGCGGCGAGTCACTGGGTATTGTCACGAGACGCTCGCTCGACATTAATTAAATTTTTCCTCGTGCAGAGAATCACGGTCAAGCACAGTGAGCTTAACCGCGTTACTCTTATTTCGTAGTACATAGTGGGTATATCCACTGGGTGGGTTCTCTTGTACTACATAGAGCTCGGTTACATGGAGCGGTTAACAGCCCTGGTATATCATAGATGCGCGCGCGCGCGCGCACGGGCGTGGACTAAATGGATCGCAGTATCAAAGCATT
>NW_017305779.1:3435568-3450586 GCF_001594115.1 Trachymyrmex septentrionalis | reverse complement strand
TGGCATCGGGGGGGGGGGGGCTGCCGCTATCGATTACTGATTGAAAGTATTTTGGCTCGGTTCTCGGTATAGCGACAGGACGTTAGTGAATTGCGCGAATCTGGGACATTCTAACCGAATTCGGTAGCGAGCACTTCAAGACGACCGGTTGATAAGCACTTATAAGGACACGGAGTATCTCTCCAATCTCTCCTAATGCAATTAGTCGAACGCACGAAATCGTACGACAAGTGTGTCGACTCTACGAAGTGGAGGTGTTTGGGAGATAACGTTCTCTGTGGAAAATTTATGCGTTTCTCTTCATGAAAATTCTGAATCAAGCCCGTTTTATCATTTTTTGATTAATTTGTGGTTTAGACCTAACCCCTCTTAGACCTGTTTTTACAATAATATAGTTACTCGAAGGTCATCAAGAGATTCGTAATGAAATTCAGTCATCTTCTTGATAACCTCCAATCTTTAGGTAACCACTTATAAAAATGAGTCTAATAAAAATTGTGTGTTTTTTTTTTTAATTATAATTAATCACTAACTGATGGTTTTATGGTGACTTAGAAAATTATTCTACTACGAAACCATTCGTTTTTCTTTTATTAACCATAGCTAGAAAAACAAAATTTTTACATCGTTATCAGGCCTAATCATAAGTTAACCAGAGAAAATGACAAATCGGGCCTCAGTGTCTTGTCATTGTAGATATCTTGTTAACTACTTTTTCTTTATCTCTATTCATCTAAATAATTAACCAAGAAATAATATTATTAATATATTATTTATCTATACTTCTGAAGAACGATTCGCTCGTTTCTCTTATTACTTTGAAGAAGTGTTCGTGACACAATAAAGTTCCTTTATAAAGAAGGATTGTTATGGTTTGTGGATTGTTATGGTTGACAAGAAGTAGCGTCACGTACAGCAACCCCGCCTATCATCGGCAAACACCCTGTAATTTATGATGCGTCAAACTCGGGGACTATCGACACGAAATAGTAGCGCGATACACGAAACTAAGAGTCAAGTGTGATAAATCACCAGATTCTCTGCCGGCTATTGCCGTCGTATTACGCGTCTGGTTTATTGTTATAACACGCCAGTGTTATTCTGCAGCAAAGAGAGAGAGAGAAAGAGACTTACACGAGCGTATCATTTATACAATACGCACAGAACTAAGGCGTTGAAAGATTTCTATCTGCAAGTTGAGCAAAGTTGTTGAATGGAACGCGTAGAACAATTCTTGCAGTTTCATTAACATACTGCAAAATCGATATTTTCCTATGTGATCTGCTTCGTTTCGTTAACAACATTGTAAGAAGCTTGTTAATATCAAGCGCTCACAACATCCATAAGGTTTGTTACACAAAAATAAGCGTTGTTATTATATTCATGAAGTAGGTCAACAAAAATTTGGTATAGTTTAATATCTGTTTGACTAATAAGATTTAATTTAATAAAAAATTTATTTACGTATAAGTGAAAGAAGGTCATATCCCGTCAAAATAAGTCTTTTGACCGGGTGAGATGATATTTTCTGTATCACTTTTATATAACAAAGGTTATAGGTATAGTAAGCGTATTTAAAACATTATATATAAAACTTTTATATAATAAAAGTTTTATAATGTTTCAAAGTTGCTTATTATAATAACAATTTTATAATGTTTTAAAGACGCTCATTAACATGAATAATGTTAAATAGCTTGCCAATTTAACTTGTGATATTACTCGCAGCTTGCATTTAAAACTGCGTTTCGAGATCGATAAATAATCGACGCGCAGTTCGTTTGAACTGGAAATTGTAAAATTTACACAAAAATAGGCAGCGAGTCTCGCAATATCAGATATTTCTTCACTTAATTGTGTTGAATATTTTATGGTCGATTTTAATTTAATATTGTTTACTTAATCATTCATTTTTCGTTTTTTATGTTGAATTGGTATTTTCTTTTTGTTTTCTTTAAACCAACTACAGTACGATCAAACACATTCTTTGAGCTTTTGGTATTTTAAGACTTCGTGTTATCTCTATTTTCTGTTTACGTCAGCTTTGCGTTTCCCGGCACCGCATTTATCTCTAGCAACAGCAACTAACAATTCACTTGCCTTCATTCAACATGAACAGAAATTACTATAGTTGCACCAGAAATGACGCGGTTGCTTTTGAATTTGAGAATTGTACAGGGTTGAAACGGAACGAGGGAGAAAAAGGTCGTGAGAAGGGTAGAGTGTCCTCTCCGTAGCAACGTTGTAATTACGCGAGTACTTTAATGTCCTTGGTCACGCAAATGTCGACGATCGTTGATCTCTTTCCTTTTTCTTTCTTTCTTTCTTTTTTTTTTTTTTTTTTTTTTTTTCATAGTAATGCAGCGGACAAAATTTCTCAAATTCGCGCCGCTCTGCAAAGAATACGCGAATTATGCAAAATTTTTATGCGCGCGTGATGCACAGTTTACATTTTTATCTCTGCCATGCGATCTGCGTTTTCTCACGCCCCGCTCGCTTTTCGATTCTTCGTCGTAGCTTTTCGTAATGCAGGTATTGAAGGTAAAGGATTCATCGAATCTATGTGCTTTTCCGATTCTCGCTTTTGTGCTCGATGAACACCGCGATTGGTCTTACAATTCACCCCGATAGGATCGTCTAGCTAGCAATTAATGCGCCCGGGAGTCTTTCAGAGGGTGGGGGGGGGTGACAACGTGCCTCGTGAGGGATGCGGGGGAGAAGGTCTACCGTTTTCATCTCGTGCAGGAGGCGCAGCTCTCTCGTACGGAAAGAGAGCAATAGACGCGGACGTCGGCGTCGCGACGCGAGAAAGACCGCGAGCGTACGAGGAAGAGGAGGGAGAGAGAGAGAGAGAGAGAGAGAGAGAGAGAGAGAGAGAGAGAGAGAGAGAGAGAAAGGGCTGAGGAGGAAGAAGGAAAGAGAAGAAGCTAGATGAGAGACTCGTGGGGACAAAGGGACGTCGTCGTGACGGCGCAGACTCGGTGAACGCCGGGCGTCCCGACGCCTTCTCGCGTCCCTTTTATATCTCGTCTCCGCCAGTACATCTCTAACGATTCACGTCGCACTTTCCCCATTCACGCGCACCGCGGAAAAAACGACGCCGGCGACGCGTCTTCACCCCCTTCATCCCCCCCCCCCTCTCCCTCTCCCCCCCCTCGTCTCTCATTTTCTTCCATTTCTCCGGAGGCGAAATTTGTGCTTCGAACCTGGTCGTCCGATCGTCTCGTGTGAGCGTGCGAATGTTCATGCGTGCTTATATACACGGTTACACGCGCGACACGCGCGTGCCCCACCGTCGTACCTCCCCGTATACGTGTGACATAACGAGTGCAACGACTGTGCGTCATAGTCCCTTCCACAGCACGATAGACTTCGATCTCGCGATCGAAAGTTGCCCCGACGCTTTCGAGCGATAGTGTCTCGTCACAGGTAGATATACACTCACGAGAGTTTATAACGTAATATTAATAATTCTCTCTCTCTCTCTCTCTCTCTCTCTCTCTCTCTCTCTCTCTCTCTCGCGCGCGATTATTTACGAGCCTCCCTTAATCTCTGATATTTTCGCCATTCATTACTGTCCCTCATCGAGCGATTTATTTACGCTTGATTTTCCGCGAGCTGTATGCTGATGTTAATCGCGCGTTAGTATCTGCGATACGCGTATCTGGGAAAATAAATAGCCCCGTTCAGGCTGCGAGCGCACCCTGGTCGCCCACGCTGCGCACGCAATGCACACGCAACGCACGCATGCACGCGAGTGCGCCGTGCACGCTAGAGAGCCTGGAGGTGCAGAGATGCAGATTTGCACGGTAACGTTTCAGAGCGGTTTGTGAATGGTGGTGCGACCTTGCGGTTGGAATGTAAAGTACTAAACCGACGGAGGCTCGTGCAACTACGGATAAAACCGACGTATACGCAAACCACCAACCCCGCCACGTGCACCGTGTGTTGCAATTATGCGGCGTGCACGTAACACGGTGACCTTATTTCGCAAATGACAATCTTGCATTTTTCAGACGTTATATCGTCTTTCCCGCAGAGATCGTTGGCGACGAACGAAGGTTTATTCGCGTTCCCTTCGTGGCTCCGAGATACGCCAGATTGTTAAAGTAAACATCCACCAGCAATCTCAGAGAGCGACCGGACATGTACCTACGTCCGGACATTTACACAAAACTTTATTTGTTTAACAATATGATACAAGTTTGGATCGATAAGAATAAATGTAATTACAATATTTGATCAAAACGAATGTTTTAGTGCTTAAAGTCTATTCTACTTCGTGACTTGAAAAAAAAAAGGCGATTTTTGGCAATTTTTTTTCGGGAAAAGTAATGAAGATATATATTGTACTTCATTGTTTTCACATGTTATTTGTTATACTTTTCTCTTTACTTTTAAATTTATGAAGAATGTGTTGACTGTTAAGGGATAGAGAAATCAATTTTACAAAAAAAAGAGATAAAAATTGTTTATTTTCTTCTCATAGAACTCCAAGAATTTTTTCAGAATTTTTTATTGACTTTTTAGTACTGCATTTTCTTATTTTTATTATCATGAGAAAATACGGTATTATATTAAAATATTCTGAAAAAATTCTTAGAACTTTGTAAGAAGAAAATAAACAATTTTTGTCTCTTACAGTTTTTCTGTAAAGTTGATAATATTTGAGAAAAAAAATTATTAAAGGTCAATATTCGTTCCATTTCAATCCATTTTTAGTAATTAATATCTTGTTAACTATTGCGAAAATTGCAAAATGGTATAAAACTTTTTCGTTCCCCTTGGCCCATTCTACGCTTCCAATGCTGCTCCGACCTTACTTAATAGATACCCTGTATATGAAGTTTCGGGAAAAAAGCCTCTCCGACTTGAACATGGCGCCAGATCGGAAGTACTGCAATCGCACCAGTCATCTGAAAGAGTTCAAAAAACGATTTTCCTATTCCTGAAAGAATGTCTCTATTGGTAGACTATGATAATTGACTTTAGATAAAAATTAACAAAATGGCGGTTATTTGAAAAGAAGTTTGATTTTTTTTTACCTTAAATTGTGCTCTTATTTTTGCAATAAAAAAAAGTATCATTGATATTGATATAATTGTAGTTTATCTAATAGAAAAAAATATTGCTCTACAGTGTGGAAAATTTGAAAGCGATACGTTTATAATAGTTTTTGCTTTATCCCTTTCGTTAGATCGAAAAATGTAGTTTCGAGAAAAATGCGTTTTAAGTTTCAAGTTTACTTTCACGTTAAGGTTTCAACACAATATTCTACACATTTGGGGGCTATCAAATTATACAAAAAAAATTTTTTGACTTCAGCAAGATAAAATGGATCCTTAAATATTTCTATGTAAATTTATATACATATCTGATTTATATACATATCATTCTGTAAATTGCGCGTCGAAATCTTTTTTGGTTTTGAAACGTAATCATGAGAAGTAACCAGAGTAATGTCACTTTTATCAAATTGACGAGCAATTTAATAATTGATACTAATAAGCATCTCTGTAAGAATATTAATAATCAGATATTAATAAGAATCATATCAAATCTACAAGTAATTTTATTTATTGTGAAAGATCATTTATTCATTTAAATCATTACTAATCTCAAATGCTTGAAATGTGCTATAAATTTTGTGTAAGTCTCCGGATATAGATACATGGGATCGTTTACTTTATCGTATGTTCTCGCTTCGTCCACTCTGATATATTCCGATGCTTCCGATCGCTCGATATTTGCAACATTCGAGATAGAATTAATCTTGATTGCTTTTTTTTTCCATCTCTGGTAAAAGGCCATCTGCGGAAGAGCACGTAGATGATTTATTGCACGCGCACACGTTGCCAAGTGCGTTTCGACAGAGGCTTTATCGTGGATTATGACGAACGCGTTAAAATCACTGTCGATACACCGCGGAATTTTACATGAGATTCTCGGTCTGCTCAAGTGGGCGTTCTGCGAAGAGATAGCCGGCACTTTCTACGCGTTTCCATGAGAAATCGTATATTCCATTTGGATGGCTCATTAAAATTATATACTTTTTTTTTTCTCTCTCGAGTTCGCTTATTACTCGCGCGTATCTTAAGGTGGATTACATTATAGTTTAACGACATTATTTACTCCTACGCGTTTTACGGACACGTGGGTAAGATCAGCACCCAGGGAACGGCCGCCGATCAAGGCGAGCCTCTCTACGTGGGCCGAGCGTGAACCACAAATGGTCACGCGATCATTTGCCGTCGCCATATTGCCAAATTGTCTGTGCATCCGCTGGTGTTTCTGCTACTTGACTCATTTATCACGTTATTAATGTACGTGAACTTTCCAAGACGATCAACATCGCACACTACCGATGTGTTCGTTTTGTTCTTCGGCTTAAAATAAATATGGGAAAAAAAAGAAAAACATTGGTTTAAATATAGAATGAGCGACGAGCGTTCTTTCGGCTGCCGGAAGAAAAATCCCGAGCGTGAGGAAATAAAATCAACCATAATTCAATCGAGCTGCTGCTCGTTTTAACGAAATCTAAGTGACAAATCTTTTGCAAGTGCCTCTCTACGGAACTGCTCGCGCCGAGTGAAACTTGAGTCGGTGCCAGTTCTCCGGTGCCCCGAAGTTCCAGCACGATTGGATAAAATAATTGGATTGTCGTGAAAAAGGGCCAATGTCAATATAAGTACCTTCGGATTTTCCGGAGTATGGCGTGCTGCGTGTCTGTGCATTTCGTTACTAGCGATAGAAACGGCTCTTTGATATTCCGACGATTCGCTCTTGAATTAAACTTTAAAATATCTCCGAGAAGAAGCTACTCGATTGATGAAGCGCAACGAATCCGAGTGTTCTCTCCTATCGGAAGTAATACAAGTGCGAATCAGGCCTTAGTCTTCATTTTCTGCATTGTGATTAGATTTAACTTGATGGTAATGTAAAAATTGTATTTTTCTAGTTACGGTTAATTGTTAAACTAATAGGTTTTTTTTCGTAGCAAGAGTAACTTTTAAAGTACAAAACTATCAAGTTAAGTGTAGTCCAGTTTTATCTGATTAACTTGTAGTTTAGACTTGATCTCATTTGACAATAATGTAAAAATTGTGATTTTCTAGCTACAATTATATAATCACTGGTTTTGTAGTGATTACTTTAAAGTTTTTTGTTTACTACAAAAAACATCAGTTTAATGATTAACTATAGGTAGGGAAATGTTTACATTATCATCAGATTAAGCCTAACATGAGCATTAATTAGCAAATAAAAAAGATCTAAGTCTAAATCACAAGTTAATCGGAAAATAAAAAAAAAAACCGAGTCTGAAGGTAACAGAAGAACGACAGTCTCGGCAACCGGCGTTGTTTCGGTTACTGTGCTATTGATTTTTGCTGTTTGTTTCGTCGACCCCTACGCACCCCTACGATTCCACCCTTCTGAATCATTCACCATCACCTCCGATTGGTGGTGGTAGCAACCCTCCTTAATAACGACCCGGCGCGGCGGTCTCACGTGCCCTTATTCCTAGTCACGTTTTGCTAATTTCGATCGAGATGACTCATCTAATTAACGACAGCCGTGGACATTTGCCATTCATCTGGGATTTCTCGATTTGGTCAAAAAACTTTGACGGGTTAATACGCGATCATGGCCGAACACCCCGAATCCTGAATTTCTAGAATGGCAGAAATTCGCGGGAATAAATCACGGACTGATGGGTGTTACCCGTGACTGACCACAACGCACGTAGAATATTTAACGGTAATATTTAACGTGAAATTTTCGCTTCAGCGTGCGAAATAGAATGAGCGCACGCTGTCGAGAGGCGAGAAAATTTATTGCCGTTGATACTCGCGTTGCGTTTACGTTGATGTTCTCTTCTTTCCTCTTCCTTTTTTTTTTTTTTTTGACGTTTTTCTTTTGTACCGCTCACATTCGCGCACGAGTTAAGACACCGGATATGCGGGGCGCTTTATGGGTGCGGAGCTTTCGGAACATATCGATCGGTTTGGACTTTATGGCTTCGACGAGGAGGATATACATCCCCATGTGGTCGCCACGTATACGTCACGCACATCGTCACGGTATACGCACGCATGATATGGTGTTTGTACACGAAGATCTATTGTTGATTGCCCGCTTCGTTGCCATCGTAGAGTGGAACCGATAACGGTTCGGTGACAGAGAGATAAAAGTAAATGTAGTCATGCTTTGGGGAAAGTATTGTTCCGGAATCTTCGCTCGCGCGATAACAACTCGGATTGTGGGAGGAAACCTGTGGGCGTAATCGGCTGAAAACATTGGGCTTATCGTTATCAACCGCGCTGTAGTGTACCGTAATCTAAGTTTCCATTTTCTGAGAATTTTAAAAATATACGTAAGCGACAAAAAAATGTGATGTTCACTCATGAATAGCGTTGATATCGATCTCTTTTTGCGTCATGTTTGACATAAAAGACCCTGCACTAATCAGGAGATGATGGTTTCAGTCAAATCGTTGGAAATCGTGATATTTTATTGATAGCTTATGAGATGCTGGTCAAAAATCTCCATAGATACAACCATACAAAATGGACAGACATTTTTAAGGAACCACAAGTACAATTATAAAAAATTCAAATTTTGCTGCAGCATCGTTTGAAAGCATCGTTTACTATTTTGGATCTAATCAGAAAAGTATCTTTGCAGTAGACAATTCGTTTTTTTTTTACTGTACAAGCATTTTTTTATATATAATTAAACACATATATAATCATATATCTATCATTGAGTAGAAAAGTTAAAATAACAACTTTTAAATGATGCTCCAAAAATGTCTGTTCATTTTTTATGGTTGTGTTTATGAAGATTTTTGATTAGCATCTTATAAGACGAAACTACGAAATATTAATTTTGTCAATTTGACTGAAATCATTTTTTTATATGTTTAGTGCGATGCTTTATATAAAGAAAAATTACAATCACATTATTGATAATAAGAGCATTCTCTTTCTGTATCAATCGCGCTGTAGTATGTCATAATTCATTTTCTGATCTTCAGTATTAAAAAGTACATCAACAAATGTTCATTCGTAAATAGCATTTATATATCGATCATATCTCTTTTCAACATAAATTTATATGAAGGAAAATCGAGACTGTTGATGTTATTGACAATAACTAGATATCGTGTCATCAGTTCTATAAATAGATGTATTATTTCCATTTCATTCTATAGGTTGATTGAGTTTGTATAAATGATCGGCCGAAAAATCCATTCGATCGCCACGTCTCTTTTATGTATGCGATTGTATCGTAATGATACAAGAGATAAGATAATGATATGCAACTTCGTTTCGCGAAGTATCTATTGTTCACGAGTTTCACGACCATTGCCGTACGATACGCGCGATAAGTTTGGCATTTTTCGAACGTATGCTTATAACGTTTGGTGTAATCGATGTGTTTTCTAGAAACTGTGTGTTTTAGGAGGGCTCGTCGTTACAGGTACAGACTTTTACATATTTAGCATTTCGAGTACGTTTAGATACGCGCGAGTGAGTGTGAAATGTGAAGTGAAAGCAGCCATATTGAAATTTTAATTAAGTAAATATATCGTACGTAATAATACTGGAATATGTATTATTGCAGATTGCTATTAAATTCTGTTCATAAAGATCGATATAATTACATATAAATGCTCCGTTAATGTCGCATTGGTAATTATGCATAATAAAAACGTCAAAACGGATTCGCTCGAGATATCGAAGTTCTCATGTCAAGTTCGCGCAAATTCAGTTAAGATAGAAAGTTTCAGTTCACGTGATTAGCTTTGTAATTAGAAGTTATCATTACGCGCGTATGTGTGTTGACGTTATCTTCCTGCGAATTTATCTATTTGCCATTCTAATCACTAAGAATTAGCATCAGTGAGCGTAATTACTCGAAAGTTATAAGTCGACGTTTTTTCGCCGATCGCGAATTCAAGTTGGTCAAGAAATCCGTTTGTCAAAAAAAAAAAAAAAAAGAAAACCACAAAGAATAGGTCCTCGACGCAATACTGTTAACGGATGTTGCGTATCTCGCGATGTTATCGATGTGCAACAATTCCGGGGCGGAGATCGGCGTAAGCGCGCCTTAAGGTACAACTATAAGTGACTGCATCGGTGAATGGTACGCTCAGACTAGGTCAGCCCGTAACTATCGCACTATTATAGACAAGGTCATTCCTCCCTCCCTTCCATTTGCCTGTTGGTCGAATGCAGTGCGTCGCAATGTTGCATTATAGTTTATCGTAGTGGCAAAAAAAAAAAAAAAAACAACCGAAAAAAGTGAAACAATCCGCTCCTGGAGGAGTCTCGAGTTTCCAAAAAAATCGGCGTCTCGTAACTGCACAAATATTACCGTATGAATAGTCGCGACGTTAAAACGGTCTATATTAAAAGATACTGGAAATACCGGATTATTTTATACGTGTCAGAGCGAACATTTTACGCCGACCGATCGAAAAATCGGCGACTCCTTGGCATATATTTCTGTATCGAAAATCGATTTACTCCAAAACAGGATTCGATCGCGTTATCGGTAAAAAGCTCTGCATTAGACGCGTGTAAAGAATTAATCGCCGATATAGGTACCTAAATCAAACAATTTTTAATTTTTTCAAGAAGCTTCACCTTGGTTAGGAGAATTTGAAGTTTATCCTGAGAATTAACGTTGGTTCACGAGGAGACTTGTAAATTTAATATTCAAGTAATTACACGGTATAGATAATTTGTATAGATAATTTGATCGAGAGCTACCGGAGCTACGATACACTTCATAAACGACATTACGCGTATTTAAAGGACTTCCGAGCATAGTAACGAGAGATATTAAACGCCATGGGAATCGCTCTTTATACCCGGGCTCATCGTAACCGCCATTGTGCCGGTAGGAAGTGCATAATATAGCAGAAAGTGAGACAGTCCGCTTCCTGAAAAAGCGATACTGCTTGTAATCCGCCGAGAACAATAGTCGCGGCAAATCGCGGGTCGGAAGATCTTACGGCTTTTTCGTCGTGTTACGCGTACACACGTACGTTTCCCGTGTTAAGTTTTTCAAAAGAGAAACAACAGTCCTACGGTATATCTCGCCAGTTACGTTCGAGCATGTTTACGTGTGGATAGACGTGAATAATCTGTCTGTTAATGCTGATTTGCAAGCGCAATGCATCTAAATATGTTCATGGTTCACGAGTTAAGTGGACCACGTAAAAAAAGCGAGGTGTAGCAGTACAAAACGCACTTGAGAAAATCTTGTTACTCTTACAAGATTTTTCTCGATATTTGTGCTGAACGTTAGCGTGGGTTAATTTTGTATTCGCATAACTGTATTTTTCATTATCATACACATTAATTATTTAATTAATAAGTAGAAATTGATCGGTGTAAGAATAAATTAACTTAAATACATAATTCTATTTTTGGTCGCAACGAATTTTCGTGTTTGATAATATTCGTACAAATTTTTGCAAATATATCTTTCAATGTTATAAATTGCGCGCCGAAATTCAGTTTATCGAACTTGAAACGCAATCATAAGCTGAAACTAAAATATTAATATCTCATTAGATAATTGATCGTAAATTCAACAATGATATTATAAGCATTTTAAAAACTTGCAACTTAATTGTATTATAATCAAAAAGTTATAATTTTTAATTGAAGAATGATTGAAAGCCTGGAAATCAAACTCGCATAATTTAACAGATTATTAACAATAAGAATCTTATTGGACTGTACATTTGAAAACTCAACAATAAAATATTGATTCCTGGTCGAGATAATATTTTTCACCCTAAATTTATTTAGTTTTTTTAGCATATTAACGTCTTTTTAATAAGATGTCTGATTGAGTATCAAATTATTAAAATTGTCAATTTAATTCGTGGTATTACTACAGTAGTTTAATTGCGTTTATAAGTCTGAAAAACCAATTCCAGCGCGCAATTTGAATGACTACAAATATATATATATATATATATATATATATATATATATATATAGTATATATAGTATAATTCTCAGATTAAATTATTTAAGCATTAAAGATCTAGCTTTGATCGCGTTGTGGCCATTACTTCTATTTCTTATTGTAGAGTTCATAGATTATTATTATGATTATTATTTAATTACTTCGCGGAGTAATGATGCGCGTACAACAGCAGTAAGTGGTCTATTTTAATATCAAAAGAGAAAATACTGAGCGGGTCGGCTGGAAAGAGCTAAAAGCGTCGTTGACTTGGGGCCAGCTTTGAGAATATTTTCACATCAGACAGAAGTATGCGAAGGCGACGAGCACTTTCCGTGGTTCGATGCTTCAAGAATAATTATATGTTTAACATGTCAGTTAATGTTGACATTTTTATGGTGTAGACGGAAAATAAGAAAATTGGAAGCCCTCATCCCGTTTATAACTTTGATAACACTCTTACATCGTCGTAAATAGGCGGTATATTAGAAGAAAGTTGATAATTCACTTCATTCAATCTTGTGTTTAATGGGGAAAAATAATAAAACTCGCGCGGTCTAACATCCTGGATGTGGTTAGTTGAGCGGCGAATAAATTCAATAAACAAAAAAGTCGGAAGAAATTTGTGTTATCATAACTTTCACCTACTCGAACGGGTTTGTGTGATTCGCGATGCTTCGTCAAGTCACACAAGGCGATAATATAGTATAGTATTAGATTTTTTTCCATCTTTGAATAGGGCCATAATGTAATATTTGATTTTCCACCTTCGGTGGAAAAAACTCTAAGAATACATTATCACTCTGTCACCTCGTGAATCGTTACAATCCTTTTCTCTTAGCCAGTATAATTTAAGATTATACATGTAATGTCTGTGAGAAAAATTTAATTTTTCTAATCGACAAATCGTTTTTCAAGTATCTCCTGTATAAACATTTATATTTGGTAATTTAGCAGATTTCAATTATTTAAATTTTATAATTCTATGTATCTTGCATTCTTATGGAAAAATATTTTTTCCAAGAATTCGCATTTTTATTGAAGTTAAAAATGGATCCAAGAGACCCAGTGTGTGGTCTATGTACACAAAGATATAGTTAAGGCCCGATTGCACCAACATTACCTTGATTTTAAGCGAGGCTTTAAACTCTCTTTGTCTCTGTCTCTTTTTCGGCTTTAAAACGAGAGAGAGAGAGAGAGAGAGAGAGAGAGAGAGAAGAGAGTCTTGTTTAAAGCCAAAGTAACGTTGGTGCAACCGGGCCTTAATCTCTTCTGCCTTTGGGCCGATAAATTTCTTCGCTACCGTGAACGAGCTAGTTGCTTTAAGCAAATGATGTATTTCTGCTTCCAGTCAGCTTCATATATACCAGTAGTCGACCTCGATTTCCATCCATCTATACCGGTACTTGAACTTCCTACGTTTATTTGATCGCGCACTGCAAAGGAAATTGATTATCTACACTATGGGGGCTGCGAATGAATATCAAAACCGTTTTCGCGATTTGATTAATAACGCCTTATTTCCACAGTTTGTACACACTCAGTGTGCGAGCAAAGATTGAATGCAACGGAATACTACCTTAAGCGTAGATAACCTGTAGCACATGAATCACGGGTATGTGATAAATTACTTTTATAAACCAATCATTACGATTAGTTGTTTATCTCCTACCTGGACCTTGGACAACCTATCAAACTTTCGAGCTTCCGAACGTCGCCATTCTTGTGATACAAATAAAGCGTAAAGAGTAAATTTGAGATTTGCTCGACTGGCAAAGAAGTTTCTACATCCGAACCATCGGTGATGCATAGAAAATCTGAGAGATATACGTTGACCGTACCAGATGTTAAAATCTCTTTGGATCATTAGCGAACGCATTAAAACGTAAAAGTTACGACGTACGATGTTTACGCTCATCACGATCATGAAGATCGCAGACGCAAAACTGATTCCCGCTGGACCGGTTAAGTGCTTGTATTAAGCCGCCTGTTCCGAGAGTCCACGGCGGTGCGAGATCGACAGTGAGGGAGAGGATTACTTCGGTGAGAGTAGTTTCCTGCGCCATAGTCCTAAATACTGATTTCGCGCGGCAAGTTCACTGGCAGAGAGCAACCCGCAAATTTACGATCATTAAACCCAAGAAATTATCTCCTTATCTCGACGCATCTTAATTTATGGCAATGACTTGTTTGCTATAATTTAATGTGTCGTTCAATTAATTCTACCTCCATTGTTGTGTCAACTGCGATACGTATTTGGATTATTCACACTTCGCAGTATCTTCGACATAACAATGTACCGAAGATTTGCGAGAATTAAAAGACGAGGGAAAAATTATTTCGAGAGATTTCGATTAGAACGTGATGTGTATGCGAGAGAAGCAGTGAGATCGAATAAAGAAAATCGTAATAATTATATTAAAATTAATTAAATTGATTAAAATTAAATAAACAACTTCTATTAAAATATTGTATTATAATAATTTTTATTATAGTATAATTAACTTGATTACAATTAATTATATATAATTGCGAAGGTGTTAAATGATTTATTTTAATTACAATAGTATACTTTAATGAATAAAACGTGCTAAACACTGCGGGACTTCAATGAACCATCTTATGTATTCCCAGGTTTTTTCTTCACGCTCGTTCGTAGTAATGGATGCACCGCATCGCGTCGGTGTGCATTTAATCCTCTCGTTACCGTTTCAACGCGGTGCATCTTAACGTTTCGAGCAAGTTACCCGAGCATAAATGCAACTCAGACACGACTATATCCTGCTGGTCGCGCCGACAACCGACGCGAGCGTGTACTCCCGTCATGTTGAAGATACTCCGCTTTAAAGCGAAAGTCGAACGCGATCTCTTTCGTTCCCGGTCTCTCCTTACCTTCGTCCGATCTTCCTCGATTCTTCTTTATATGCATGCTGACCCGTCTGCTGTCTTTACTTCTTCATTTTCCGGAATATCTCTGGTATCGGCTCTCTTTCCTATCTCTCTCTCTCTCTCTCTCTCTCTCTCTCTCTC
>NW_017305779.1:3431017-3435552 GCF_001594115.1 Trachymyrmex septentrionalis | reverse complement strand
CTCTCTCTCTCTCTCTCTCTCTTTCCCCTTCTTGTGTAATGACAGACCGTCTCCGCCTGGTACGAGCTAATCGGTACTCGTTATATAAAGCGATGACCGCGCGACACTGTGTCAAGAATTATTCGCTTCGGAAACAGACAGCAATAAGTACAAATCATAGCAGGGGACAAGAAGAGCAAGTCCTATATATCATTTTTGGGATTTAAAAAGAAAGGAAGTGCTTATTTATATATAATAGTATAAAAAAACAATCATAATTGTTTGCATTCTAATGAATAATATTATGAATTTATATTTTAATAAAAAATATATATATTGTTTATGTTACAATTATATATGTATATATAATTATTTCGTTTTCAAAACAGAAGAAAGTTAAAAATTAAAATTTAAGAAATTGAAAAATTTTAAAAATTATGAATCAGTGTTATTTAAAAATTTTTGAGCTGTGATTACATTTAGAATATATTCGATTATTTATTCTATTCTAGAAATATAAATATTTAATTGTTTTTTTTTTTTGCAAATTTCTGCGAGAGAATGAATTTTCGGACTCTTTATATTCTTTTGTTTTGTGCAGTGAAAAGTGTGCGAAATCGAGTATATCTTGAAACGTGACATAAACCATTTTGCACTTAACAAAACGTTCCTTAATGTTTTAACATAAGCAACGTGCGTCGGAGCGAGCTGTTTATGATACATCGATGAAGAAATGATGATTGTACCGTTTCTTTTAATCACACGAAAGAGAGCTCGATTGAAGATTATATTGAGGCGAAGTTTCACTAAATTCTTTATTGCTGATTTCGTAATAGTCTTAATATTATCATAGTTTTGTAAGAAATATAACATCGTGTCATATCATGATGAAATTTTTTGTATTACATTCAGCAGTTATATAAAAAAATGTTGGACTAATGAATTAAAATAAAAAGTTATAAAGAACAATGACTAAAGTTTAGATGAATACAGTTGATGATCGCAGAAAATAATAAGAAATGTAAGATTTCCTTATATCGTTACGAAATTCTTATTTTGTGTTAAATTATAAAAATCTTTGCAGCGACATAGATAGAATCACTATTGATATCGAGGGTCAATATTTTCTCATTTACATAAATGATTTATACGGATGCGATATGTTAGAGAAAAAAGATTAATTTGTTCTATAATATAAATTTTTTATAACATCGTAAATATTTGCGCAAATATTTATTACGAAGAATCAATAAATATTTGTTGGTTTTATCACTTTTGCGTAGAAATAACGTCGTTGCGGTTTTATATAATATTACATCTAAAACCGCTAGCCGAAATATATTTTATCTTCCAGCATTTTTTAATGAACGAAAATTCTGCGGTATAAGATGCGCAGAAGTGAGAAGTCGGTTATCGGTATTTCCGTCCAATAACATCTCCACGATGTCTACGTCGGAATAATTATGGGAGAAATGAACAACGTCGTACGAGTTGTTACAGTGAAACTGCGATATCTGTCTGGATCGAGCAGGCAAAATAGCGAATTCCGGTTGCGAGATAATTTATAATTTCCGTTGCTTATATCGAAGGAATTTTTATTTGTTGTGTAATTAAAGGAGCATGAAAGAGTTATTTTTTCCTCTTTCGAACTATGTTTCCCTCGTTACACACGTACGATGGAACCAATCAGTGACAATAGTCAAATCGCAATTGAATAGCGTCGAAACGCGATCGCGAATCGAAGCGTAACGTTAGTAACAATGAGTGAAAGTTTCTCGGTTGGCCATCTCTCGACGAGAAAGCTAATGAGAAAACGTCGTTGTGTTTTGCAAGTCGAAATATCGAGTCGCGTGATAGGAATAAAATCTATCGAAAGCTGTAATTCGACTTGCAACTTTGATACTAATCAAAATAAAATTGAACTCGAGGTAAGTTTCAGAAGTAACGGTCCAGTTAATGTAAAAAATATATCTCGGAGATACGCATGTATTTTTTATTCTTTCTGCGAAGAGAAAGAGACACGAGTGGATAAAAATGTAACTATTTGCAGTTTGCATTTTTTTTTTTTTTCGGCACAAGCCAAATTTCATTCTCAAATTTCTTCGAAATAAACGCTGGAGATCCGGTTCCCTCGTTGCTAGGAGAGGAGTTGTGGACCTTTTGAACAAATTTCCATTTTTTTCCTCATTTTTTTTCCTCAAACTTTAAATTTTATTAAATAAAGGTTTCGAGTATTCAAGAGATTTGGATTGCAGAGACAGAGGGGAGTAAAAATACGATTGCAGACGGAGGATTAAATTGCTAATTACGGATTACGACACCTAATCCCGGTGTACGCGTTCCAGGATCCTATTTTCAGGCCGAAGGCCAGTCTTCCGTTCGTCGCCAGATTTCGCCGTGCGAGAATTCCATCGGTTTTGTGGTCAAACAAAATCGCAAACCACACGCGGAACGCACGTCGTCTGCGTTTTTCTAGTCGCGATCGTCCGCGAAGAACGGACCCATCGTCGTCGTCGTCGTCGTCGTCGTCGTCGTCACGTCACGTCACGTCGTGTCTATCAGCAACGGAGGCCGAGCGCGAGGTGGGGTATCACCACTCGACGGTTTCGACGTGAACATCCAGCCCGGCGTTGACTGGCTGGCTGGCTCAGTCAAGCTGAAACCGCGAAGGACCGCGATAGAGCGAGGCGAGCGAGCGAGCGGGCGCGTGCCTCTCGCAAACGTTTCACCGTTTCTCCGCTCGTTCGCCGTCGATCGTGGGAGGGAAAGATTCTGCATTCTACCGTCCGTGTGGTGGGATCTATCAAATCGGCCGTGATCGACTCGAAGACGATGTGCAGTGATAAGTGAGCGATCTCGCGGATCCCTCCCTCGCGATAACGCGCGTAATATGCGGGTGATACGATAAGACGTGATGCGCGATACACGATTCGCAGCGACGAGGCGGACACAACAACGGAGCGAATCTTTGTGAATTCCTACCACGATGCTCCCGTCTCTACGACTAACCAGGCGGAACTTGCTTACGGGATATGATGTCAGTGGAATAAACGAAAGACGTGTATGCCGTGTGCGCCTTATCGGCAGTTACCGTATCGGTGCGCCTTAAAAAGCACGCTGAATCATCGCGCGGTAAAATTGACGGTGTGCCGCGGTGTGTGCGCCGTTTACGCGATTCGCTCTTACGAAGCAAGGTGTTGTGTAAAGTTACACAACAGAATACAATAACGACGAGGAGGGGAAGAAAAAAAGAAAATAAAAAAAATTAGCTATCCCCACTGCGGCGGCAAGAGCTGTCTTCAGTTGCGAAAGTCGCGCACTGACCGTGATCTCGGTATTTAAATGAAGGTCATCGAATCAATGAGACAAAGATCAAAGGACCGAGAGACATCTATTAAGTCGCTCTGCTCTCTTCCTCGCGTTATACATGCGGAAAATCACGACGGTGGAAGGGAGCAAGGCAGCGCGAGTTACTTGTCTCTCAGTCGGTCGCTACGGCTTTCACGACGGTATTTACACTCGACTGCATTCTGAAAATCGCACGCTGTCGACTACGCGACGATGAAAAAGAGGAAAGAGTTTCGTTTAAAATGTCGATTAAGAACACTAGATAAGAATGCTAAGGCCGTGAGAACAATATAAACGGGGAAAGAATTTCATGCTCATTTCATATAATCTTCTGTTGTTAAGGAATAATCACGAATAATGATAAGGACGTCAAAGTTATATAAGAGAACGGACGAAAGAGAATATCCGTGGCTTATTGTCAACCTTTCATTTTTAGAATTTTCACAAGACTTAAATATAAGATATATATATAATATAATAAAAAATATATATAGATATACTTTTTTAAAATAAATATTTTCTCAATAACATTATAAACTAAAATAAATGTTTAAAAAATTTGTTTTGTATACAGAATATAAAGATTTTTAATGAAATGAATTTAATAATGAGGCAGTAAATAACGATACAATAACTAAAATTGTATAATAATGTGAAACAGAAGAAATCAGGATACGTTTCTTTAAGAATGTAATTAAGAATTTTTTGCACACCAGTACGTTAAATTAAAACTGTAAAGAAGAAAAATAAAATCAAAAAGAGAAATTAGGAGAAAATAAAATGTTCCAGAAGTTTAACTTTAAATAAATATGTTAAGAATCTCAGATAATTCAATATGTGTATTATACACGTTAAAAATATCTGATTCTGTTAATTAAATGAGGAATAATGAGGCACAAATATCACATCACCTGTAAAAGGTGTAGATAGGGAAAGTTATTTTCTTGATTGACAAATAAATAAAATACGGGATAAAAAGTGAAAATATTGAAACAACAATCTCTTAAGAATTTACCTACTCGATATACACCTCTATAAATTACTATTGAATGGCTACTTTAATATATAATATTTCTCCATCAAAATAAAGCAATCGATAAAGCTATCGATTTATATAAATATCTCGTCACGTAATATCTCCGGGTTCTCCGTTCTTGAAAAACGCGAGCTACTCTTCATTGGGCAGCTTTTAAAGTATTGCAAATTTC
>NW_017305779.1:3426420-3430917 GCF_001594115.1 Trachymyrmex septentrionalis | reverse complement strand
TCCGGGTTCTCCGTTCTTGAAAAACGCGAGCTACTCTTCATTGGGCAGTTTCAGCTTTTAAAGTATTACAAATTTGCGGACGTGGCAGGCGAGACGAAAGCGTCAGTAAAATCAAGAAACATCGACAAAACCTTCGTCGCGGCGGCCACGTATATATTATACAGGCCGTCAATATATAATGCTACGATAATGATACGTATTAAATTCACGCCGTGTGCGTCATGAAACGGCGCCTGTCGCCGACATCGCACGCTCCGTTTCGGCATTGAAAGCAATTTTGGGCAGTAACCCATTTGGGTGCGTGCGCGCGTGTACGTGACGTTTCTCGGCGGTTGTCCGTTTAAATCAATCGCGAGTACATCGACATGCATACACGGCGCCGACGTCAGACAACAGCGCGTTAATGGAAAAGTGTCCGCGCGTTTCATTATTGACTAGTATAATGCGTGGGAGAAATAATGCAGGAATAGATTCGGCTCAGCTTCGGCGATCTTGGCTTAATAAATAGCGCGTGCATAATTGGGTTTTCGCGTATCTGCACTCTAAAAAATAACCGGGTGCCTGTATAATTCTCGCTGTCTTGATATTATATCAACACCAATATGACGTGGATTTAACACCATGGGTTTTAAATCTACACCACGGCGCGGTGTTGATATTAAACACCAGAGGTTTGAAATCCACATCATGTTGGCGTTAATAAATGCTAACACCAACAGTGAGAATTAGGTGTATATAGATACGGATAGATGGGTTAAGATCTACATCTATTTTTTAGAGTGTATATAATTCGATTGTGCAAAATTGGGCAGTTTAAATTTTTCTCAAGGTAATTTGCTAAATTAACTTTTTTATGTATTAAAAGACGATATTTTTTGTTTCCTGAAGAAATTGTGCTTGATTTCCTTATGATTATCCCCAATAAAGTGATTGTAGAGAAAATGAGGAAATCAGTACGCATTTGTGTCGAAAGTGTCGAACGGTTTGTAATGGCGAACACGTCGTTTCATCGGATATACGATTGTCTGCGCGTTGAGTGATAATGGGACGTTAATGATGATCGTAAATGGAGAACAACGTCATCACAAGTTTTGCATTAAATATTTTCTACTATTATCATTATTTTACATTCGTTTTGCGTTAGTCTCCTTCTGAGCTCTTTACCAAAAATTAGGACATTCCGTTCGCTCGATAGCGCTGTTATAAAAATATATTATCGAATTAATACGCCATAGTATCACCTTTCATTATTCGAGAATTATTCATCTGTGACGCGCAACGTCTAATCTTCCTTCGTTCTAACCGCCGTAAGCAAAACGATTGCATCCGACGTAATCGCTGATAGGCAATACATCGCGTTGCGCGTGGAGATACACGGACATAAAATGATATCGGTTTCAAAGCTCCGGATACATTCAACATTGGCACGTATATCATCGGGAGGAACTGCTAGCGCGACGTACGAACGCGATAACTGTGTTAACTTCTCGTGCATCTCTTGTGCACACGCATCGAGCACGTGGGGCCCAGGTACGTAGTGCGAATAGTATTGCCGGTACCGTTAATACCATTCGCGCGATATCTAGTCGCTCAGGAGAGTGCACACGAGCAGACGCGGAATCGCCGCATGTGTGGGAGCGCGAGTGACGCCATTTCCCGACCGTCCCGTATCCCCGTGCCTCTCTCTTTTTCGCGTGAGAAACAAAACTCGGATACAATGATATCGGGATAATCGAGCCTGCCGCGCTTTCGGCCGCACCAAGTCCTACGCAAGCGAGTTTGTTAACTGTGCTCGAAAAATACAGGAAACTCCTGTACAGCCAGAAGAAGCGTGATGTATACCCGCCTTTCATGGAATCTCACACTTTCGACTACAAATCTCGCTTTTTTCGTCGCTCCACCGTTTTTACTGAACGGGTCTCGACGGAAATTTAAATGTATACTCTTTTTATTCTACATAGAGAAAACGCAAGTAAAACGAATAAATCATCAAATAACCGCGAATAATTAAAGAATTAAATATTTGTAATCCTCCGGAGCTGATCCGGTCTGTTGAGTCTGTTGAATCCAGTCAGTTATAAATCTCTTTTAGAAATTGTAAAAAATATCAAATATTTCAATTTTCTTTGCATTACCCTGCAAATTGATCATTATTTTTATTAAAATATGTTTAGTATTTATTCATCTTTATACGAATTTTTAATTCCTTGATATTAGACCTAGTTTATTAATGGGACCATGTTAACCGTGTTTTTTAAATATAAGAGCACTTTTAACCCAAGCCAACCACTCATGGACTCAACGGACCCTATGCGATTTTTTTACATTGCTGTAACTTTTTTCTAATATAATTTGGAGACCCGGATTAAATTTAAACATTAAAAAATTTTTGTTCAAAGTTGTCATTTTTTATGAATTTTTCCAATAAAATTGGTTTGAAGCATTGTAATTAATTGAAAATAAAATATTTATTTGATTCATATTTATCTGTCTTTGTCTGACTTTGAGGTATAAATTTCACACGTTTTGAGCTGAAAAATATTCAGTCCAGAGATACAGCGTAACAAAGTTGCAGGGTTTTACAAATCCTGGTGTGACCGGGAAGGTAACCAAAAAAACAATGGCTTATTAGGATTAGATAATAATTAATAAATTAAAAAATAAATTAAAATTTTTAGATAATTTATAAAAAAAAACTTGATAGTTTTTTAAAATAATTTTTTTCAAAATTTTAACTGTTTTTTTCAACATGTAAGTACATTGTTATACACATCTGATATAAGATAATATCGATAAAGCTAAATAAATTTCGGATAATATCTTAAAATTTTACTATACAGAGCAAAGAAGTTAATTAGTAACTCTTAAGTAACATAAACTAATGAATTTTACAGACTCAGCATCAGTAAAATCATATCTGTCTGACGAATTTCGGTGTCAACTCCGAAGGATTAAATAAATTAAGGTCGAAAATAATACATAACTAGCATATCTCGTTAGTTCATTCATTCATATAAATAATCTTGTGTAATCTTAATATCGTTAATACATAGTACATTATTATTAAAACAAACATTCCGGAATTATTCGACACTTAACTTACATCATTCAGTTACGAGTTATAAAGTTCGGCGAATCGCAAATCTGATTCTCATAATTCACAACACCATACGTCTTCAGCATTCTTCAATCGTGAGGAAAAGCCCTTTTCAAAAATCGATAGCTCGTTCACTATCCGTTTTATTATTCACTCGAACGTCTTAGCACATTTTCCCAAGGGTATCCGATCCACACGGTTTCCTCTGGATTTCGAAGATAAATTTAGGTACGTCCTTTCGACGATACCAAATGAAAAGTGTGCGACCATGTTTCCTACCTTACATTTCACGGACCGTTATCCAGAGCCGGACATTTTCGCCCGCGTTTAGTCAACCGAGAATTTGCACGCGCGCACACACATGTATGTGTATGCGGAAATAAAATTCGTCGAGCTACACGCTCGCGTGCGAAGGGACACGAGGAAAAGCTTTCCCGGCGAGTATACGTTCGAAAATTGAGAGAAACTCTCTCGTTGATTGACATGCCGCGTGGTGTAAAATTTTCATTCAATTTTAAGAGAGTACCTACTAAAAGTACTTTGGCGCAAAAATATATTATACAGTAATATAATATAGTATACAGCTTCTATCAAAAATTTAATATACGTTAAAAATTTCGAGGTGAGATCAGCTTCATCTTACGTCACAAAAACTCTTTCTTGATAATATCTTCGAGTGCGAGTAACTTGAATTTAAAAATTACGAAGAGGACTATTACCGAGAAAAAGTTTTTTCACATAGGGTAAAGCTGGTCGCACCTCAAACTCTTTGTTCAATTTTTAATAAGAATATTGTCTAACGTTAAAGAAAGTCCTATCGCGTATTTTCCTGATACGCGCATGTATGGATTTTCCTTATACCTTCGCACGTTTCGAATTCGAGGTTAATGTATTTAAAAGCACGTAATTGCAGAGCGAGAGAGGAGATGCGGGAGATATTTTGTATTCCATCATACATAACACTTTGTTCGCTAATATTGAGCAAATTTCACGCTGCACGCCAGTTAGAAATCCGCTCGCGGCTTCCACGTAACGCGTGGAAGAATATCGGATATTCTCCCGCTATTCTTCATTACACATTGGTCGGGTGTACCATCACCGTGTCATTAGGGAACGAGAAAAGCGGATAATAAAGGAATGTGGAAAAGAATCGCGGCTTTCTTGACTTGCGTGCGCGCAACTTATTATCCTACGTGTGTACCCGATAGTATGTCGACGTGAACTTATTATTAGAGTGTGACGTTTCACCGAAGCGAACTTGGATTCGCCGTTACTAGGGCTCTCCGTTGCAACTGTTAAAATTGCGAAAAATGAACGTTTAGAAACTCATTCTGTCAACCCGAGTAACCACTTTTGGAACTCGGCAAATGGCACGGATAAATAAATGACCAAAAACAAAG